>NC_091128.1:300000-537500 GCF_040183065.1 Periplaneta americana
ATCTCTTAACATCACTACGTATCTTATTAGAAAATTCACTTCTGTTGTCATCCATTTTGAATTATGTTTGACGTGCCTACGTCTTTATTGGAGGTTCAAATCGGAAAATGCCACTTTCGTATATAGGCTACCCGCTACAGCCACTACAGATGACAGCGATCTGCAGCAGGATTGCTATGCAACACGAGGCAGTGACGTCATATTCTGAACAAACAAATAAAAGCATAGGACAAGTCCATCTCATACGAGGTAAGAAGAGTCGAGTTGCTTTTTTCTTAGTGTGTTATTTTACGACGCTGTATCAACATCTCAGGCTATTTAGCGTCTGTGTGAAGTGAACGTGAAATCAGTCCTGAGTCCAGAACCGATAGTTACCCAGCATTTGCTTATATTGGGTTGAGGGAAAACCCTGGAAAAAACCTCAACCAGGTAACTTGCCTCGACCGGAATTCGAACCCGAGTCACCTCGTTTCGCGGCCAGATGCGTTAGCCGTTACTCCACAGGTGTGGACCTCGAGTTGCTAAATAACTAAGTATAAAGTAATCTAACGTAGTCCAGGCATTAACATTATACAGCATAGTATCAATAAATAGGTTTTAATATACAGCAAGGTACCATTTAATCTTCATAATCCTATCATAAAAATTAAAGATAACCTACCGTAGAATTAACAAAATAACAGCCCAAAATAAACCTACCGTAGAATTAACAAAATAACAGCCCAAAATAAACCTACCGTAGAATTAACAAAATAACAGCCCAAAATAAACCTACCGTAGAATTAACAAAATAACAGCCCAAAATAATGACGACGTAGTAATGCAATCGACGGGTATTAAAAATCCCTTGTCGTCACTTCTCATTATGCCATATTTCTTATTAATACGTATGCTGGTAGGTCTATGCTTCAAAACTTATTTTCTTGAAAATGGCAGGCACTGTATGTAGCGATTCCTCTATGTGTATTAATGGATTCATCTTCTGCGTTTAATTCTCCTGCTTATTTTTCCATAAGCGACATTGTTTTCTACTAGTCTATTAAAATAATAGGCCTATTTAAAAGTTTCAAACTGTTAACGTCATTGAGCACCAATGCAAATCTGAGTCAAGAAAAAAATTAATTTGCAGTTGAGCAATAGTAATTTCTAAGAAAGGCAAATTACATTTGTGCGAGATCGTGCGTATTTGCTTGGTTTCCGCACAAAACCAAATCCGAGGAAAGTCTAAAATTTCACATTTAACCTAACACACATAACAATTTCCCTCTTCTTACCGCTTAAGTGACATATTGATTTTACTGCTTTAGGCTTTTAACATATTATTTTTAGAGACGTTCAGTATAGTAATAATTATAAATTGGAAACTTACCACTGCAATTTCACATAAATTGCACTCTTAATTATTGTTTTTAAATATTTGAAAAAATTAAGTAAACTCTACAACTCCACTAAAGTTACTGCATTCGTGATGCAAGTAACATTAAGGAAGCCGTGAAAAAATCAACAAGATTCCAGACTCATCATAGACTGGGGAAAAAAAAAAGACAGACGTATATCACGGCCTACTGGAGTATAGTAAACACAGAAAACATTTTAAAGCAACAATGTTGAAGAGAGATATTTTTGTTTTGCAAATTTGCCGTCATTAAACAGAAATCAAGATGGAGATTTCATTGCAACTAATTAGAAATTCCTCTTTCAGGTATGTAATAAAGGATCTTCGCACAAAATAATGTACGATACACGAGCGGTATGTTTTGTTTCAATTCTCGGAAATTAAAAAAGCTCAGCTACGTTCCGTTTTTTCAAACTTTTCCTCGAACATGAAAACTTCAACATACCGCTCTTGTAACGCATATTACTATTGCATACCCATACTGCAAAGCGTCTTGACGAAGGCAAGTGGTCGCCGTTTGCAGGTTGGAACGTTGCGTACGTTCTGACGTGCAGTTTCGGAAGCGTCTGCGTCTCAAGAAGCTTCTTTCCAATTCGCCTTTGCGTTTTATCTCGCTTATATTGTTATTGTTATCTGTGGGAAAGTACCCACAGTACAACTGCATGGTGGCAAGCTGCCATTGAGCCAGCTAATATAACAAAGTGGGTCCTTTTTATATAGCAGAAGAGAGAGATGCTACAAATTACCGCAGTCCTTATAAATGTCATAGACATGTATTGATAAACAAAAAATGTGCAATAGCCACAAGTAAGCTAATAAATTTTAGTCTAAGTGTATATGCAGCCTCTACAAATACGCAATATATTAGATGGCAGTATTCCAGTTAAATGGAATTAGCAGAGAGCATAATACCAAAATAGAATAAAAAAGTAAGGGAATTTTATTGAAGTTTTCCATCTTATAATAAAATAATATTGATAACAGTCGATTAACCTTTTAAATATGGAAGATATGGCCTTACACAGAAAACTACCGGGTATAACAATGAAAATTTCCAAGTATAGTCCAGGTCAGCTTACTTCATACCCTAAGGGTGAAACCTAACCATTTTTCTCCCATTACTACACATGCTAGTGGGTTGTGGTGATTTTATAGTTTGCAGGTTGAATTTTCTTTTGCCAACTTCGTTTCGAATTTCGATACTGACAAATACTACAAATGGTAGTGATTTTGTAACTGATATGTTGGCAGCTGAGACAAATGTTTCGGTACTGGAGTTCCATGAAATTGAAATTGTACTAGATTTCTGAGCCGGTTACTGGAAGCTAGTGAAATTTGAACATACTAATAATTGATTAATATCAGTATTAATATTAATACAATGTAGTTATTTTATGTGATGCGTTGTGGTTATAATTCAAGACTATAGTCAGGTAAGTTTTCGGAGTTAATACTAATAATTTCATGTGGTCAAATAAAATGCATTTTTAGGTTAGATCTCGTGAGTCAATTGTTTATTCAAATAAATGAATTTCGTATTGCCAGAGTTGACATGATGATCCCTTTCCCGTATAGTTTGCCTACGAAAATATGTTACAAATTATTGAATTATTTAGAATAACATTCCAACGAAAGTACGGTAAGTAATTAAATAATTTAGTACGTAGGATCGTTTGATATCTGGTAACAGTTGGCAACACTGACAAGACGGCAATATTTGCTGTTTAGGAACTGTTCTTGTGTGACCCTCACTTTATACGTGGGTCACCAGACGTCCGTTGAGTTACCTTGACAATGACTACCGCGGACCCGAGGTGGGGAGTTGTTTTGTGGTAGACAAAGGCAAGGTTGTTAGGGTTTTCTCAAGGATCTCCCATTTTTCTGCCGTAGTTTCACCACAACACCACTTTCATTATCATCATCTCCGTCTCGAAAAATAGAGATTGCTTGTGTTTGTGTGAACGTTTGATACGGTGGGTGTTCTTCGCCATTTGTCCAGAGATATCAAATAGACAACTCATAGAACTATACAAGAGACCCCGGACTGAGGGGTGCAAGAAAGAACTTGCTTCCTGGAGGGGATATGACGACCCTCTTAGATCTGTGAGGTACGACAAGCAAACACCAGACATGCGGTACAGGGATTTTATGAAGGGGAATTCTTACTGTAGCGCATGGTGGAGCCAGCTTAGCCGGGCAACAAAATCGGCGTGCAACTCATTTCATCACGGATGCACACAAGCATGTCCCGCGCGGTAAGCACCTCGATCTCCGCTGCGACCGTCTTCCTCCGCAGGTTCCGATCTCACACTTATCTATATACTGATCTCTTGTATTTCATCGCATGTCTCTGCTTCCACTCTCTCTGTATGGGAGTTCCATTTACCTCTACCTCAACTTCTACTGAATTACTATGTCCTTCTTTCTTTAAATGATTCTTCTGTACCGACTTAAGAGGCGCATATCTGATGCTGCATTCTGCAGATGTCCTCAGCACTGATCTCAAATTTTCACTGTCATTACAGTAGAGTATTTAATGATGTTGACTATATCTCGTTTTGACTTTCTGTGTTCTATTAATTATAGACAATAAGTAAGTAAGTAAGTAAGTAAGTAAGTAAGTAAGTATGTAAGTAAGGAAGTAAGTAAGGAAGTAAGTAAGTAAGGAAGTAAGTAAGGAAGTAAGTATGTAAGTAAGTAATAAGTAAGTAAGTAAGGAAGTAAGTAAGTAAGGAAGGAAGTAAGTATGTAAGTAAGGAAGTAAGTATGTAAGGAAGTAAGTAAGGAAGTAAGTATGTAAGTAAGGAAGTAAGTAAGGAAGTAAGGAAGTAATAAGTAAGTAAGGAAGTAAGTATGTAAGTAAGGAAGTAAGTAAGGAAGTAAGTAAGTAAGGAAGTAAGTATGTAAGTAAGTAAGGAAGGAAGTAAGTAAGTATGTAAGTAAGGAAGTAAGGAAGTAAGTAAGGAAGTAAGTAAGTAAGTAATGAAGTAATAAGTAAGTAAGGAAGTAAGTATGTAAGTAAGGAAGTAATAAGTAAGTAAGTAAGGAAGTAAGTAAGGAAGTAAGTAAGGAAGTAAGTGAGTAAGGAAGTAAGTAAGGAAGTAAGGAAGTAAGTATGTAAGTAAATAAGGAAGGAAGGAAGGAAGTATGTAAGGAAGTAAGTAAGGAAGTAAGTAAGTAAGGAATTAAGTAAGTAAGTGAGTAAGGAAGTAAGTAAGGAAGTAAGTAAGTAAGGAATTAAGTAAGTAAGTAAGTGAGTAAGGAAGTAAGTAAGGAAGTAAGTAAGTAAGGAAGTAAGTATGTAAGTAAGTAAGGAAGGAAGTATGTAAGGAAGTAAGTAAGTATGTAAGTAAGGAATTAAGTAAGTAAGGAAGTAAGGAAGTATGTTAGTAAGGAAGTAAGGAAGTAAGTAAGTAAGGAAGTAAGTAAGGAAGTAAGTATGTAAGTAAGTAAGGAAGTAAGTAAGTAAGGAAGTAAATTACTTATATACAAATATTTAGGAACGGTTTACTCTCGTTTATGTCAAAAGTTATCCGTATTATGGAGGTCCAAAGGATGGCTGGAAGTTAAAGTTCCCACTTTTGCAGCCAATAGGCATTAGTAGCAGTAGGGATATCGGTCCTACGTGCCATATATAACATCAAGAGTCAACCTCAAGGACATAGAGCGGCTGACAAGATTAATAATTAGAAAAAATCAATGACTTCATTGGGAATCGAACCAGCGACGTTTTACTCCGTAGACTAGTGATTTAACCGCTACGTTACCCTATGCAACCTACTTGTTATGATGCATTTTTCATTACAGATGAAAGCTGAGCTTGCTCTTTTCGAACTCATGGGACATTTCCCATACAATGGCATACTTCTGTTCTTCAATGAAAATTACAGAAGCGAGCTTGTATACCTTAAAAATCTGAATAAGCGAACTTTAAAATTTCATGAGCTACAAAGCAGAAATGTGAGTAGCTGTATTTTCAGGTATATTCATACTTCCCGGTTTGCTTAAGTAGCCTGCATTATAAAATTGAAAGTCTTCGAGGACGGTAACAAATTCTTTATTGACTTGGAAAACTAAACAAAATTAATTTAGAAAGAATGTGAGAAATTTGGACTTCTTTGTATTTACTGGACAAAGATAAATGTTAAAGAGTTTACATGATCGGAGATTTGAATGAGAGATACTCTGTCAATGCAGCACACTGCACTTCCATTAATACTGTATGTCACTGTTATTGTGGTTCAACGCCTTCTTAAAATTTTGATGACCATGTAGGAGTCTTCAAAACCTCCTCAACAACGTTAAGACCTGATTCGATCAAAGGAGGAATATCATAGGACAAACAGCTCTTCGTGAGAATCAGGAAACTCAGGAAGCAAAGCTAATTTTCCTTTTCCTATGCGCTAGATAATAGTAATATACGTTACAAGAGCGGTATGTTGACGTTTTCATGTTCGAGGAAAAGACTGAAAAAGCGAAACGTAGTTGAGCTTTTTTAATTTCCGAGAACATGAAAACAAACATACCGCTCGTGTATCGTACATTATTTTGTGCGAAGATCGTTTATTACATACCTGAAAGACGAATTTCTAATTAGTTGTAATGAAATCTCCATCTTGGTTTCTGTTTAATGACGGCAACTTTAGAAAACAAAAATATCTATACTCCAGCAGGCCGTGATATACGTCTGTCTTTTTTTTCCCCCAGTCTATAAATGCGAACTTAAAACAAACGGTAAGGTTATGTAATGATTTATTTTTCATTTTAATATTTTAACAATATTATTTATATAACATATTGTAGTAATAACATCGGCATCTGGAGTCTTGTTGATTTTTTCACGGCTTCCTTAATGTTACTTGTATCAGGAATGCAATAAGTTTCGTGGAGTAGTAGACTTTACTTAATTTTTGCAAATATTTAAGAACAATAATTAACATTGCAATTTAGGTGAAATTGCAGTGGTAAGTTTCCAATTTATAATTATTACTATGTTAAACGTCTCTAAAATAATATGTTAAAAGCCTAAAGCAGTAAAATGAATGTCGCGCTTAAGCGGTAAGAAGAGGGAAATTGTTATGTGTGTTACGTTGGGAATACTGAATGTGGTATTTCACACTTACCGCGTATTGGTTCTGTGCGGAAAACAAGCAAATACGCACGATCTCGCACAAAAGCTTTTTTGTTTCAGAACAGTAATGTACGTAATTCTATATTGTTCCGCGCATTCTTTTAGACATGACATTCCTGTCGACTCGATGCTAGCTGTTTAGTCATTGGCACGACGTTATTAAATAATTTAACAACTATAATAAATGTGAATAACGCGGTCATCGGCCGAGATAAAAGGTCTGTAATTTGTCATAAATGCGATGTGGGAACGCGCTTGATTGACGTGTGGAACGCATCTTTTGATATTTTATTTCTGTATTTGACGTTGATGGAGAGGCTTGTACGGTAATCTGGCACTATCAAAGTGGGATCCTACAGTCAGCCGTAAGTGTGGATAGTCACTTCACTAAATTTTCGTGTTGTACAAAATCCTTGCTTTAACTACGAACTGTGGGAAAGCATTCAGCTGTGTTATAGTAAAACAACACGGCAATCTGTGACTGAAATGTTGCGTAAGTATTTTTTTATTTGACTTGACTTATAAACATGACACGGAAAGCATCTTAAGGCTGGTTCACAATAAACCGGGAACAGAAACGACAACGAGAACGAGAACGGAAATATTGTTAAAATAAAAGTATTTAAATGTAAGCATTCACAACAGTTAATTGTGAATGCTCACATTTAAATACATTTATTTTAACAATATTTCCGTTCTCGTTCTCGTTGTCGTTTCCATTTCAGGTTTATTGTGAACGAGCCTTTACAACTCACTTTTACCGTAATAATAATAGCCAGGTCATTACAGTTGACGAATGAGGTTTGCAATTCCATTTTAGGGGGCTAATCGAAACCTATATTTTATGACGGAATTACTATTAAAACTTGGTCGATACTCCACACTACTTTACAAAAAATTCGCATTTTTTTTTTCAATTCCATAAAATCCACAATCACAATTTTAACACAAAATGTCTTTTTAGTTTTTTTTTTTTCGAAAAGACGAAAATTATTACATTTTTGTTCCTTATATTTCCAGAACTGTACAGTATGTAACTTTATACAGGGACATCATTTTATTTTACTTCAATTTTTATTGTACCTGAGTTTTTTAATGTACTTCACTCCCAGCCCTTCTACTAATGAAGTTCCAACTGTCCTTCACACAGAACCAAGCCGCATATAGTAAACAGCACTGAGTTAGTGAGTATAGTACGTTCCAGAAATATCTTCGCGTTTTCCAGTGACGAAAGAGCTTTCAATATTGAATCATATTTTCGCACAGGTACTGTCCGTTTACCTACGTCGCATACCGATTTCCCCCACCTGCTTCTGCTCCCCCCTCTGTAAAAGCTGGGCTGTCTTAGCTCTTTTCTAAAAACATTAATTTCTGTTAGGAATTGGACGTTTACGTAATATTATACTCGTACAGCTGTTTAAAATAACTTAAATAAAAGGGCCTCGTTAAGTAATTAACTGTCACTGATTTCCCCTCTTTCTACGATCCTGCGGCATAACCACTTGGACGGACAGTAGATAGCATGTCTGAGTAATTTTATCTGTGCGGGTCGGGCAGAAGTGAAGATTGAATTTACAGTACGTAAGGTACTCTTTTATAGAGTAAGTACAGAATTATTTCAACATGAGTTACTAGTACGAAGGACGAAACTGGCAATTGTAATTAGATGCAATATTCTATAGTACGATAATATGCATAAAAGAACTGAAGCCTGTATCGAAATGAACAGCCACCATTTTCAAAAATGTGTTTAAATATTCATATTATGATTATTTTTCAATTTAACATCTTTCTCTATATTGTACGCTAATGTGCTGTAGACAGTATAATATACACTGCATAATGAATACGTTCGCATGAATAACTCAGTTCGTGAGTAAAAACACTTATTCTTAATACAGTACTGTATTTTGATTAAATAAAAACCTAATGAAAATTATCGAACTGAAAATCGCGATATTTCCTAGTTTACGTAAATGGATGAACTACTTTCCTTCCCTCCTATACCTAGTAGAGTTTTTTTGTGTTTTATGCCAGTATAATCGAACTACAGTTGTGGAAGGGGGTAGCAAACTGTGTTTCCGGTTCCCTAAAGGTATAGCCAGGTTAATATTAAAAATGTTAGTAAAAATAAAATGATGTCCCTGTATATGATCTGCATAAAAGTGACAATTTCTATGATGATAGATCTACTGGATAGCAAACAGACTCCTGAGGTCACTATCTCACGACCTGTTTCGAGGTTAATTAAGAATTGACGGAAGCAGTCAATTCTGCTTTCGTGTCGTAGCTATAGCCATGAAAGCTCTCCGTTGCTTAATGTAATTGGTGAATTATGGGAATTAAACAAGTTTTTCTGAAACACATGTAAGTTACCATATAATATGCACAATTGACTTGCATTGAAATACACTGTTTAAGTCACAAGAACAACAATCTTGTTGACGAAATTATCCATAAACTCCCTATTTGTCTAACGCTAGGGTCTTGTTTCAATATGACCAAGCATCAATTCAAATTGAATAAACACTCTCTCTTTGATATCAGTTACGTGCGAGACGAATGAAAACTAGCCGAGTTGTATAAAGAGAAGTTTTCTCTCAGCAGGCCCTACCAATATTATTGGTATTATTGATTGGCCTGAGAACTGAAGCAATTGCACAACTTTTTAATAACAGAAAAGTGGAGGTAAACCTGGGTAAAATATCAATTTTGTTACGAATTGTTTTATAAATATTATTTCAGCCTGAGATCTATATTTACCACACAGACTGTATCCTGCATTCTAGTCTACAGTCTTTCTGTTATCTCGGTGTTTTTATATCTTATCTCGCATTAAACTGTTAATGATAAGTCAACTTTTGCCCATGATTCATCTTTTAAAAACGTAACAAACAACTGAATGCGGTAAAGCTATCGTGTTCGTGATAGAACAATATGGTGACTTCGGTCATACTTGTAAGAGCGGTCTTTATACGCACACATACTGTATTATACACATCGGTTTGTCTCACAGACAGGCTTGTACGGAGAAACCGGATGGCAGTCGTTGTATGTAAATGATTCTCCTACGGAAAAATTGGTTTGTGTCAGGTCAATGTTCAGCCTGTAAGAAGTCTGGACTAGCGCAGACAGCACAGCCTTCTTGCTGGTGTAGCCTACTTGAAATGAAACAATGGACGATTCTCTCAGGATTCACGAATTTATACACATGAATTATGAGTGAATTCTTACCTTCTTAGCTTCTACCAGTTATGTTGTTCATAATGACTTATCATTACAGAATCCTGTCTTCTTAAACACAGTGTGATATACTGTAAGAGTTATAACACTATAGGCTCATTCACAATGAAAATTAAACATAACGTAAGCATTAACTTAAGAATGTAAACATTACGGTAAAATCAAGAAGTCATACCATCATTCACGATGGGAATATAAACATAACAGCAAACATACTTGGTAACCATGGAAACATAACAACGACGCCATTTCCCCATATTCTGTCGTATACTTCAGCGCTCCACGATTGTGTTCTGTTTGCAAATCACGTAAGCATAAGCGTGAAAGTTTGGAGTTTGCAAACTTTCATGTTAACGTCTTACGGTAATGTTAATGTCAATGCTTATGTGAATCATTGTGAATGATCCCATTTGGTAGCCTGGGCGCAAACTTCTGTGTTTGTGTTGCGGTTATGTTTAATTTTCATTGTGAATGGGCCTTATCTCTTCATCCATTCTTAGTTAGTTAAAGCCATCTTGTTCAAATTTGAATTCCTTTAAAAGATTAACGTGAGAAAATATTTAACGTTTTACAAGCCATTGTTTAATTATTCATCTTGTCCGTTTTGATTTCTTTATATTGTTAACTTCTAAGATAAAAGCACTTGATACAAGCATGATTTTTAAGCAAATAAATAACTTTTATTCGAAGATCTTTTGATGTTTCAGTGGAGGATAGTTAATTAGTTTGTTTTCTTCTTATGTTTAAAGAAAATATATTAAATCTGTAATTGTGGTACAGAATGACGAGCTATGTTGAGCAGTTTTAAGTCATTATTATTATTATTATTATTATTATTATTATTATTATTATTATTATTATTATTAGTCTTTACAATTCACACTAATATTGAATCTCTTCCCGCTGAGTCGTCTATGCTATAGTCAGTCATTAGGTTCATATGTGCCAGTGGGTATTTTTCTATTAAATTCTATATTCAGCATTCTTCTTGGTAATTGCCTTAACTGTATTCGTTTTACACTTAATATGCGTGTTTCTAAATTCCTTGGAGACTGTGAATGTTAAGAGTTCCATATTTTACTTATATATATATTGTTGTTGTTGTTGTTGTTTTCTAATGCCAGGCGTTTGACAATAAAGTCATTTGACCTCTTGCACTCCAATATTTTTCAAAGATATTATCATGGCCAGCCACTGAAGCACAGATTTTGAGGTGTTCCGAAACCATTTCTATATATATTGTAATGGAAATTACGGGAAAACGGCTGAACGGATTTTAATAAATGACCCCTCATTTTGAAGCTTGGAACTCAAAGTTTTTTAAAAAAAATTGTAGTTTTCAGTGACATGTCAATTTTTCAACATAATTTTCCTATTTTCTAAAATCCATCTGTCGTCAGTTTTGAGAACTAGCTAAACTAGCTAATTGCATTTCAGAATAAAACAAAACACACACTACAGTAAACAATATTACACGAAGGCCATGATCTGCAAGAATGCTGACATATTTAGAGCTCAAATTAAATTGGGTATTTAAAACTTAACTTACTGAAAATAATTTACAGGTTCGATTCTGTGGTGTGTAATTTTCTGGGTACAGCTGTGTATTGGATATTAAGAACTACAAAACTTGAAGTGGTTTGATGACATTATTACCATTAGAAATGAAATATTATTGTAGTTAATGCCGTGATGTGACTATTTTTAATTAATTATACATATTAATGCTATACTGATGATATGAAAGTGAAACGTTTTGGGGTTATATAAGTAGATTTAGAGAATATCTTAAATTAGATCTTCATTTCTATAATTTATTGAGTGGCGGCTATATATTATACATAGTATATGTTACTGAAAACTATAAAACTTACGTAAGATAATAATATTATTAAAAATCAAATATTTTTATAGTTATTAATCAAGTGGGGTTGGGTCTTTTTCATATATTTAATGGCGGTGTGGTGTAGATATTTATATGCGTGGTTCTCTTCAGTATTGGGTCGAGAGAGAGTATCCTTCATTATTATGGAAGCAAATAACTTTCAGAATGTCTGGTATTCTTCATTGAAAATAAATCTGAGAAATGTTTAGGCTATTTGAATGTCTAATGAACTTAGTTTGCAACATTTGCTGATATTTTCCTGATTTTCATAACATACCTATTTTTTTCTCGAACTGATGAAGTTATGCCCTTCTGTGAGGAATTTATATTATGGGCATAGAAATACAGAAAGTGAAGGTGGAAGTCACTTCACATTTTTGAAGTTCAAATGAATGGTCTGTTTCATTCATAACAGCAGAACTGTCAGCATTCAGTTGAAAGTGAAATAATGCACACAATTATAAATAACTGAAAATCAATATTCTCCACTGTTGTAATAAATACACGCCGTGTCCTGCCACATTTAATCCACAAATTGAGTTTCTCGCAGCGTTTTGTACTCTGTATTAAAGAGGTAATATATTTAAATTAAAAGTGGTTATTAATAGCAGGTCTGAAATTCTGGTTGGATGAATGTGATCAACTCCAGGTCGTGCTGTTGCTGATAACACAGCAAATTAGCTTCATCCATTTCTGCCCACTCATTTTTACACCGCTATTCATCTTCAGAGTTCAATTTCCTCGCAGTTCGTTATTTGATTTAATGGAGATGGACCTACGCCTCTTACTTATCGAGTTGGTGAGAACTGTACGAACAAAGGACATATTTTAGTTTCACGTAACTTAATACATTTTAGGACTTTTTTGTACTGTAAAATAATTTAAACTAGTTAGTATAAGTAATGAGATTGGTTTGGAAGTAAATTCCCAAAAAGCAAAGTGGAAAAATTCAAATATCTTGGAGCAACAGTAACAAATATAAATGACACTTGGGAGGAAATTAAAAGCGGAACAAAAATGAGAAATGCCTGTTATTATTCGGTTGAGAAGCTTTTGTCATCCAGTCTGCTGTGAAAAAATCTGAAAGTTAGAATTTATAAAACAGTTATATTGCCGGTTGTTCTGTATGGTTGTGAAACTTGAACTCTCATTTTGAAGAGAAACAGAGGTTAAGAGTGTTAGAGAATAAGGTGCTTAAGAAAATATTTAGGGTTAAGAGGGATGAAGTTACAGGAGAATGAAGAAAGTTACACAACACAGAACTGCACGCATTGTATTCTTCACCTGACATAATTAGAAATATTAAATCCAGAAGTCTGAGATGGGCAGGGCATGTAGTACGTATGGGCGAATCCAGAAATGCATATATAGTCCTAGCTGGAAGATCTGAATGAAAAAGACCTTTGGGGAGGCCGACATGTAGATGGGAGGATAATATTAAAATGAATTGGAGTGAGGTGAGATATGATGGTAGGGACTGGATTAATCTTGCATAGGATAGGGACCGAAGGCGGGCTTATGTGAGAGCGGCAATGAATTTCCGGGTACTTTAAAAACCATTTGTAAGTAAGTAAGGTATAAGCAAGAAATGTTTCACGAAATACAGATCGTAAATAATTCAATGACGAAAACAAAATATACAGGGCTCCTACAAAAGACCTTTCCGGTTTCGAACACATGTAATTTACGTTCTATGAATCTGAGGTGCATGAAAATAGTACCGATGAAAAGAGAAACTCATAAAGTTTAGTTCCTTACCTTGAAGATGTTTAATGTATTCCCTCTTGGTAACACGGCACACATCAAACTATAGTCAAGTTCCATGTAGGTACGCGGATTTTGCCCCTAGATTCTGAGATGTTTGATCACCTTACCAGAAAGATGAAAAGTGGCTTCGTCAGAAAACACCACGGAACGAATAAATTCACCATCTTTTTCAATTAAAGTCTGCATACTTATGCAGAAATTTCTTCGTAGCATTTTATCCTCTGGTTTTAGGACTTGCAGCAACTGTAGTCGGTACGGACGAAATCGCAACCGCCTGCGAAGAATTTTGTCTTAAAATCTGTGTATCATTTACGGATTGTAGGCCCACTGATTGGATCTGTACCAGACTTTGTTCGGTAATGCTGTTGCACATTAATAACCGACTGGTTCACATGAAAAAGCCCTCTATAACAGCCATTTCTCTTCAACAATGAACAAATTTGTTTATTTGCGCTATTATGAGGCAGTGTCACCAACTATGGAAACAATGTTGCCACAACTAAACTTTTTGAATTTCTCTTTCCATTGGTACTATTTTCAAGCACCTCAGATTCATAGAACGTAAATTATGTATATGTGTTCGAAACCTGAAAGGGCTTTTGTATTAATAAAACACATCCGTCACAAATTACAGTTCAATCGAAGATAGGTATTTTGAGTTAAATAATGTTCGGTTTAGATTTGAATAAACTATTAATTTGATGACTGATTAACTTATAGCTATAATTTTATTTGGTGAATTTTTAATCATATTTTTGTAATAAAAATTACCTGTCCTTACATCTAAATAAAACTTAACAAAAGGTAAAAGCCTGAAGAGATGGAAGGGGAGGGTAGGAGAGGCCAGCGAACTTCAAGCTAGAGCGAACTATAAGAGATCCGCTTCTTGAATGCAGACTTCGGTTCTTGTCACGCTCAACAATCTCGAGCCGAACGATACTAACTGCTATCTCCACTGGAATCAGACAGATATTTATAAAAGAATGTGTCATATATGCTAAAATATTGTGACTCACGATGGCGAGGATCATCCTGTCTTCCATGAAGGCGCTGACGCAGCCCAGGAACGAAACAATGATGATGAGGACGGCCGCAGCGAGAAGCACGTAGATCCCCATGTAGTACTCGTGCAAGTCCAGCTTCTCCACCCATTCTCCGAAACTTGGCTCCAGGTTCATCCACAACGCCAGCCCGAACACGGCCGCTCCCAGAAGCTGCAATCCGTTACGTCATCATGTAAATTAAGATCTCAAGTTCTCATATAACTAGCCTACATTATAATTTGCTATGCATTATTTATGAAAGTAAAAAATAATATTGATGTTTCTCTTGAAAGAAATAGACTATAGTCCAGGTCAGCTTACTTCATACCCTAAGGGTGAAACCTAACCATTTTCCCCCCATTACTAAATATGCTAGTGGATTGTGGTGATTTTCTAGTTTGCAGGTTGAATTTTCTTCTGCCAACTTCGTTTCGAATTTCGATACTGACAAATACTACAAATGGTAGTGATTTTGTAACTAGTATGTTGGCAGCTGAGACAAATATCGACAATATTTGTCGGTTCTGGAATTCCATGAAATTGAAATTGTACTATATTTCTGAGCCTGTTACTGGAAGTTAGTGAAATCTGAACATACAAATAATTTATTAATATTAATACATAATAGTTATTTTATGTGATGCGTTGTGGTTATAATTCAATACTATAGTCAGGTAAGTTTTCGGAGTTAGTAATAATAATTTCATATGGTCAAACAAAATACATTTTTAGGTTAGATCTCGTGAGTCAATTGTTCAGTCAAGCCAATGAATTTCGTAATGCCAGACAAAATACTTGACATGTTGATCCCTTTCTCGTATAGTTTGCTTAAGAAAATATGTTACAAATTATTGAATTATTTAGAATAACCTTCCAACATAAAGTACGGTAAGTAAATAATCATTTAGTACGAAGGCTCGTGTGGTATCTGGTAACAGTTGGCAACATTGACAAGACGGCAATATTTGCTGTTTAGGAATTGTTCTTACGTGATCTTCACTATAGTAGTGGACATACATTTCTTGGTACATTGGCAAACATTAAAATAACGAGATGCAGATTTAACCTTTCTCAGAAATTGTGGGAAGATCAATCGTTACGATCAGCAAACCGATCGAACAAAAGTTAGGAATTGGACAGCCTGTTGTTTAGTATTCAACAACGAAAAAAGTGGGAGACGCAATCGTCACGTCCGATACAACCGATGATGACAGCTTGTGAAATTTTCGGATTAATTGCATAGCTGGCTACAATATGAGCCGTTCAGAGCAAAAGTGGTGTAAGTCAAAATAGGGTAATGAGGTTTAAAGTAAAAATTCTGCAAAATACGGCGCAAAGTAGCAATTAATATGTCCTTCTTGCTATTCACTAACGACTAATAATTTAAATAACTTGAATATTAATTGCTACTTTGCGCTGTATTTTACAGAATATTTACTTTAACCATCATGAGCAATTCTTCACTTACACCATTTTTGCTCTGAACGCTCATATAGAGAATGCTTTTCCTCCGCACAATGTGCCGCAGGTTTGTCTAGTACATGTTCAAAGTAAGTTTAAGTATAAGCCTCTACACATTTATGCTAAATTCCCCTCTTGTTCGAATTTTCCGCCAGGGCCGCAGCAGCAGCAGAGCACAGCTTTATCACGCAGCCATTAGGTGGCGCATATGTTGCGTCAGACCCTCGCAATATCAGTTGTAAGGCCCATTCACAATGAAAATTAAACATAACCATAACATAAACACAGAAGTTTGCGCCCAGGCTACCAAATGGGATCATTCACAATGATTCACATAAGCATTGACATAAACATTACCGTATGACGTTAACATGAAAGCTTGAAAACTCCAAACTTTCATGCTTATGCTTACGTGATTTGCAAACAGAACACAATCGTGGAGCGCTGAAATATACGACAGAATATGAGGAAATGGTATGCCTTCTTGATTTTACCGTAACGTTTACATTCTTAAGTTAACGCTTACGTTATGTTTAATTTTCATTGTGAATGAGCCTTAAGATGGCTGTGCGCACGGAAATATGGTGCTTGGTGTGACCCGGTTTTTGCATCTGAAGGGCATGTCGCCAGCAGAAATGCACCGCTGTGGAGTAGCTGTTAGCATGTCTGACTGAGAAAAAGCTGGCCCGAGTACAAATCTTGTTTAGGAAAGTTACCTGGTTGAGGTTTTTATCCGAGGTTTTCCCCCAACTCATTAAGAACAAATACTTGGTAATTTTCGGCTCTGGACTCTGGACTCGCTGGCATTGTCACCTTCATCTCACTCAGGCACTAAATAACTATAAGAGTTGATAAAGCGTCGTGAAATAAACCAAATAAAAATTTGTTAAGGTACACGGTGCGAATGACGTGTTACAGAAACGGCGCTTCCGCTGGGATGTACTGGACCATCCTCCCTACAGACCCGACCGAACCTAGCACCCAACGATTTCCATTTCTCCGGATCGTTGAAGAAGTAGCTCAACACCGATACAGCAAGACGTCATGACGTGGCTCCAAGAACAGAACTTCCTTGATGTAACACACAGACATGAAAATGACTTTTTCAGTCCGTTATTTAGTGACGCTGTAACAACCATTAGTTACTTAGCGTCGAGGGAATTGGTGATAGCGCGATGGTATCTGGTGAAACTAGGCCGAGGATTCGCCATAAGGTTACCTTACATTCGCCTTGTAGTTGGGGAAGAAACCCAACTAAATGGGAATCGAACCCACGCCCGAGAGTAGCTCTGAATCGCCAGGCAAACGCGCCTAGCCCCAGAGCCAAAATATGGAATTGCTATTTAAATATTGTCTGAATTTTCTCTCGTAAAGAAATTGAAAAATCATGATGTGGTAAATGAAGAATATAATAAGGGACAGACAGACAGACATTCTTGACTTAATATCTGCGGAGACAGCAGGGCTGACGGCCGCAGAAATGGAATTGTAAATGTAGCGTCATCCATTCCCCTGTTTGTCCTTGTGTCTTAATATCAAAGTATTGGATATGGCGTTTTGCACATGGCGAAGAATATATAATGAAATTTCCTGGCAGCGTCCGCCGTATCTGGGAAGTAATTTGTTTCCTGGAGGAGGAAGAAAGAGGAGGACTGACTCCGGCAAGACTTCATAATAAGATTAGCAAACCGATAATAATGCCTCTGGCAGAGTTTCAAACAGGAGGACATTGCTTCGTGTTTCGGACATGAATCACATTTACATTGTTAAACTTTAAAACAGATGAAAGTAGTATAAACATAAATTATTAATAAAAAGAACTAGAACAGATTACAGGTCAACTAAAGCAACTATCTTATGTATAGCATACCTTGAATAGAATCTTACTCTATGGAATTCAGAGAGAGATTGACTATATATTGCACTCAACTAAAGTAAATAATAAATAGGTCTACGTACATAAATGTAACTACACTATTTTTCATTAATGTTGATTTTCTCTCCAGGGTAGCTGTGAATATATTGAATAAGCAGTCGCGGTCAGCCGTTGAGGGGTGGTCCTCCAGCTTGGGGGTTGGGCGAAGGGCTAACAACCCATCACCGTAAAAAACAGCTTGTTACGAATCCTTCAAATAATGTTTGGAACTAAATCCCGAAAATACAAAGTGTATGATTATGTCTCGTGACCAGAATATTGTACGAAATGGAAATATAAGAATTGGAAATTTATCTTTTGAAGATGTGGAGAAGTTCAAATATCTTGGAGCAGCAGTAACAAATATAAATGATACTCGGGAGGAAATTAAACACAGAATAAATATGGAAAATGCCTGCTATTATTCGGTTGGAAAGCTTTTATCATCCAGTCTGCTGTCAAAAAATTTGAAAGTTAGAATTTATAAAACAGTTATATTACCGGTTGTTCTTTATGGTTGTGAAACTTGGACTCTCACTTTGAGAGAGGAACATAGGTTTAGGATATTTGAGAATAAGGTGCTTAGGAAAATATTTGGGGCTAAGAGGGATGAGGTTACAGGAGAATGGAGAAAGTTACACAACACAGAACTGCACGCATTATATTCTTCACCTGACATAATTAGGGACATTAAATCGAGACGTTTGAGATGGGAAGGACATGTAGCACGTATGGGCCAATCCAGTAATGCATATAGAGTGTTAGTTGGGAGGCCGGAGGGAAAAAGACCTTTAGGGAGGCCGAGACGTAGATGGGAAGATAATATTAAAATGGATTTGAGGGAGGTGGGATATGATGATAGAGAATGGATTAATTTTGCTCAGGATAGGGACCAATGGCGGGGTTATGTGAGGGCGGCAATGAACCTCCGGGTTCCTTGAAAGCCAGTAAGTAAGTAAGTAAGTAAGTAAGTAAGTTGATTTTCTCTCCAGCCATTCAAGGTATTTGAAGGAATAACTGAAGAAGTAGTGAAAATCCAGCGAAGTTAGCCTCTTCGACGATTATACAGTAGATATGAAATCACATTACGTTATAAGAATATTACAAATGAATGAATGAATGAATAAATAAATAAATAAATAAAATTACATTAAAGAGTCACATACTATCTCATACAAATTAAAATAATTTACATGTAAAATCATAACGTACCCATTTCCGCATTCATTTATCCAAAGCTTAATTTAAAAAGTTTGTATTTAATAATTATGTAAACTTCCTAACGCAATAAATTGACTCACTATTAAAATACATTCTGTAGTTTAGGGAAGAAAGACTGTACACAGACTGACAGATCGACAAAGATAACAATCATACACGTTTTCTTTATCTGGTTAATGAAACTTTGAAAATCTTGACATACAGTTTTTTTCATGCGAGCAAGCCAGCAAGCAGGTAGCAGGGAAGCAAGCAATTAGTTAGTGAATTAAATTAAATTCACGAGTGAGGACGGAATGAAGCATTCATCTATTACCAAATTGTCAATTTGCTCACTAGCGAAGTCGCCAAGTTTGAACCTAGAATCTACAATTAATTGTACATTATTTCAAAGACCCAGTTATTCCAGAGGGTCGCCTAAATTGGAGATTATGCAAAGTGAGCAAAATTCATGCGGACGATCCAAGCAATGTGCTGCTGTCGTCAGGAAACTCAAACAGTGCCTGATGCCTCGCCGGGCACTCCTGCTATGCGACTAATTAAGACAAGGAACCAAGGTGCGCTCGTTTGTGCGGAATACAGAATATGGAGCAACGTTAACCTATTTTAGAGGCACTTTTAATTGCGTTCTTCGTGTTCGTTAACGTGGATTAACAATTTGTTTTTACACACATTGCAAGAAGCTGCTGCCCATTGCATGATATTATGGAAATTTTGTCATTTATGTATTGTACAGGGTAGGCACAAAGTCCCGCTATCTCAAATATACACACTATTTATGTAATTCCGTCATAATGCAGACATACATCCACTTTACACTAACTGTGTGTCCTAAGTGTTCAAAGGGTCAGTATGTCCCCCATCATTCTCCTCGTAAAAATAATGCGTCACCAGGTTCGATGTTCAGCATTGTTGGTATAATCTGTTAGAAAGCGTGTCGCACGACGTCCTTCAATTATTAATCAGTGGTGTCGTACTGTTCCTGTGTAACAATGATCTTCATGAAATCCCAAAGTGCATTGTCACAGGTTGTGAGGTCGGGGCTGCGAGGTGGCCAGTCGAGAGGAGCTGGTAAGATGAGTGACCCATTATGCCATCTCCGGTCGTGAGTACTTCAGTGAGATGTTTCCACGACGCTGGATTGATCGTGGTCACCCATCTTATCAGCTCCTCTCCACTGGCCACCTCGCAGCCCCGACCTCATAACATGTGACAATCCACTGTGGGGTTTCATCAAGAGCATTGCTGCACAGGAACGGTACGGCACCACTGATGAATTGAAATACGCCGTGCGACGCGCTTTCCAACAGATTACACCAACAATGCTGAACATCGAACCTGGTGACGCATTATTTTTTATGAGAAGAACGATGAGGGACATACTGACTCTTTGGATACACAGTTAGTGTAAAGTGGATGTATGTCTGAATTATGACCAGCATTACATAAATAGTGTATATATTTGAGGTATTTATAGGGGTAACGGAACTTTGTGTCCACCCTGTACACATAAATGCATTTACAGACGTACGGAAGAATGAATGAATGAATGAATGAATGAATGAATGAATGAATGAATGCATGTTAAATTTATGTTTTATTTAACGACGCTAGCAACTGCACAGGTTATATCAGCGTCGCCGGATGTGCCGGAATTTTGTCCCACAGGAATTCTTTTACATGCCAGTAAATCAACTGACATGAGCCTGTCACATTTAAGCACACTTAAATGCCATCGACCTGGCCCGGGATCGAACCTGCAACCTTGGGCATAGAAGGCCAATGAATGAATGCATATATGTATGCACGTATGCCTGTATATATAATATGAAGAATTCGCGGGAAAAAGTTGAATGTCACAGTTTTGTTAAGGTTGATGTCATTATCTAACTCAATGGATCACTATGAAATTTAATGTTGTTCTTATGAAAAATGGTAAAAGGAGAATTATCACCATGAATGCAGTAATCCTTTCCTTTATTTTCTATAGAAACAGCACTACATCTTGCAGTTACAGACTCAATTAGATCATTATCTAATCCTTAACAGAAATGTGACATTCATAGTTTTTCCCGCGAACTCTTCATATGTATGTGGATGTGTGACAAAACATTAATTTTTTAATGGCACTCTATATAATTTTTTATGTATTTGGATTCTTGATTAAATTTTGTGTGAAAATGAATATTTTTTCTGTCAAATGTAAACCAAAAATATTTTACAGTTTATTAGGCATAGCTACACGTCTAGTGTTACCCACATTTGCTAACGGACGTATAACATAAATTGGAAACACATTTCTCAAACTTTGCAAAATATTCTCAAAATTATAACTATTCATGGCAAACCATGTCCCAGTCTATCATGGAACTGTCCTTTGGCTTTTGCATAATCATAGAGTTGATCTATTGCATCTCATCGAGTCGATTTAGGTCAGTTGATGTAGGTGGGCACTCAATGTGATCCAGATGTTAGGAAACGTATCGTTGCCTTCACCAAAAATTCGCAGGAATACCACCTTGCTGAAACCAGAATTTCTCTTGAAGGATGAAGGAAAACAACTGTATGTGTTCTGGAGTAACAACGTCACGCATGGCTATAGATATTTATCAGAAATTAAATATCCTTCTACGAAAAGTGGATCAATCTTAGCCACACATTGGCTTTCCGAGAAAATACGGTATTCTTCACAATATCTGGATTCTGATTTCTGAGAGCACATTGTTTTTGTCAAAACTATCTTCAGTTCATTCTTACGGAAGATGGATTTTGTACACATGCGTGCCATTTCTCTGATTTCAGCAATTTCTTTACTGACATGAGTGACGGACATAGTATTGAAGTTTCTTGTAGATTTATGCCGATCTTCTTGGATGATAACATCACGTCAAAGGCATTTTCTCCTCCGGTAATTTTCCTTGGTTTTCAAGGTTTTTATTTATTCTTTACGCTTCTTTTTGCTTAATGTTTTAGGGATATTATAAGAATGTAATCAATATTTAAATAAAACAGTATTCGGAGATGTTAATGAATAAAGTTATTTTGTACATTTAAATTTTAATACAGATTCTAAGTATATAAAAATTAAATATAGCGTGTCAATTAAAAAAAATAATCATAGTATTTGACGTGTATGAGTTTTTATGCAAAATATTTCGTTCATATCCAGTATCCACGAGTAAATGTTTCCGCAAATGAAATACATAACATGTAATGACTTTTCCTAATAAGTTTATTATGAATGTTATTTGAATGGAATTTTCATTTTTATTTGTTGCTTACGACATGTTTGTCAGAGAAAAAAAATATTGTGCATATGGGCTATTCCATCTCAAATCGACCGAAATATAGAGAAAATTGACCTCGCAATTTTTAAATACAATGAAACTTTTTCTGTCCGTAGACAACTGTGATATAATGCTTTGTGCAAAGTTTGAGGCATCAGAACTTCATAGTGTTTAAATTAATAATATTTAAATTTATCTTATTTTCATAAAATTAGCAATTTTAAACTGTTGTGGCTCCGAAACCCTTTCACCCAGTGATCAAAATCATGGTTTATTTTGATGCTGAGAAGTTAAAGTTTATATTGACATGTAAACAGTTTTTCTTACTTTTTATGGAAATGGAGAAATTTAGATTTTTCTTCATTAAGACGCCTTTGGCCACGAAAAAAAATATTTTTAAAATACATGGTTAGATTCCGCATTGAAAGTACAAATAAACACATATTTTTACTGGTGCAACATTGATAAGAAAGTATTGAAAATATCACATAAAGAAAATAAATAGTACGCGCGTGAACTAACCAGCTGACTGTGAGGCGGGAGCTAGTCTAGGCAAGCAAGGCCAGGAGACATAAACACGTGATGTGTCGTCTAGCAGTCCTGGCTGGGCTAGCTTTATCACAAGCTTTCATAAACACAGGAGTAAAATGACGCCCAACGCTCGTTTATCTTCAGCTCTCGGCCAGTGCGTGCGGTACTGCGCCGTTCAAGTATAGGCGTGTGAAAATAATCTATTTAATTTTTTTCAGTTGGTTATTTAACGACGCTGTATCAACTACGAGGTTATTTAGCGTCGATGAGATTGGTGATAGTGAGATGGTATTTGGCGAGATGGGGCCGAGGGTTCGCCATAGATTACCTGGCATTCACCTTACGGTTGGGGAAAACCTCGGAAAAACCCAACCAGGTAATCAGCCCAAGCGGGGATCGAACCCGCGCCCGAGCGCAACTTGAGACCGGCAGGCAAACGCCTTAACCGACTGAGTCACGCCGGTGGCTAATCTATTTAATACTCCCGAAACTTATTGCCGTGACACTAAGCAAGCAATGCCGAATCATTCTTAATAATGCAAGGTTTTTTCTCAATATTTTTTTACATTTTTACAAATGGCCAAAAAGCCTAAAAGCAAGTAAAATCAGATTATCTGTCTCTCTGTGTACAATAAAAATAAGGATTACTTCTTAATATAACCTACCAAATGTCAGCTTCAAAATAAGCTCTCGTTCAATGTTCTGCAGTAAATGGTTCCAGAGTTCTGAGCGCTGAAAGAGGCTTGTTTTTATAAAATACGCTAAATTTGTCGCTCAATAATACGAAAACCGTTTGACTTTCGATAGTATATTTTTGAAAATGCACTCTCCTCAGCACCTTGTATAAGTAGGGAAAAAATTAGAGTACAAAAAATGCGAGATTTTTTACTGATCGATTTCATATGGAATAGCCCATATAATTATACTTGCCATCAGAAAGTACCTGACGCAAACATTGTAGCTAAGATAATAGTGCTTTAAACTGATGTAGTCTTAGTTATTCTTAATCCCACATACTTGTAACGAAAGCACATAACAGCTATTTTTAAGCAAGCTTAACATGAACACTAGCAGTCAAGTCTATGTGCCGTCGCAGTTCGTATGGACTATGCGGTATCTGAACTCTGGAACGAAATAAGCAAGCCTTGGAGATGGGCGCGCCGTGATTTGCTAGAAGCGACTTCTGTATCGGCTCTCTTTTATCAGACTGCTGTACGAATTTCCGGGGACTACAGATAAATCTCATTTTCTATAGTGAATTTATTCAAATCCCGCACATGCTTGTATCTGTATTAACATCTTTGCTATCTTATGAAGAAGGAGGCCATAGGAAAGTTTTGAACTCTTGCATGGCGCATAAATAGTAGAGGAAATTCTGTATGAAAATCTAGATAAGTTCCTTGCAAGGCAATGAAACAAAGCTGACATTTCTGTTACTGGCTGACTACGTCAGACGGTTTATAAGGAGTACAAAATGTCACGTTTAACTGCAAGCTTAGGTTACGTCAGCCGTGGCGAAAATGTGATCGTGCGCCGAGCCACTGTGTAACCTGCAACGTGCATAGCACCTATGGAGGGAGGCGGACACCCGAAGGGGAAGTGAAGCAACTGTCTGACTTATTAACGGATTTTCATTTTCCTTATCTCAAGCACTTAAATATAATTTTATACAGTATAACGTTACAAACTAATGTTTAGTATGTGTAACGAAGAAAGAAATGAACAAGAAAACATAGGACACAATATCACAACCTATTAACTGTCTTCAGAATGCCTCTTCGACAGAGTTTCAAAATCAGGAATTATGTCACTTACTGCCAGTCGTAGTTGATCACGAAGGTATTTATCTGTCAGTCGTGATCTAAATGAGGTTTTTACTATTTTCATTGTTGAAAATAATTTTTCACAAACGTAAGTTGTAGCGAACATGGCTTCAACAGAGCAAGCGAAAGAACGAAGCTTCGGATATTTATCTTTTGGCAAAGATTTGAAAAGTTCAACATTTGTCAACTCCTTACATCTAACTTTCATTTAACATCATATTGTAAATCTGTGAGTTTAAATTGAAGACCTAACCGCATTATTAGTACATCTGCTGAAAAAGGATCGACGTACAGAGGTAATAATAATAATAATAATAATAATAATAATATTAATAATAATAATAATAATAATAACAATAATAATGATAATAATAATAATAATAATAATAATAATAATAATGGCCGGTTTTTCCAAGTATTGTTAGAAAATTTAACGTCTGTTAAACTCTAAACAGTTTGTTAATTAATAAAATTGTATGTTTTCAACACCAGTTTGGTTTAAAAGATTGTTAACAGTTTGTTAATTTTAAATGCAGGATTTCAGGCAGTTAACTCGTTTAACAGTTAGTTAAATATGGCCGATGTCTCCATAGCTGTTCGAACAGAAGTTGCGAAATTAATATTTTGTGTCTCTCTGTAGGGAATGTTTAGCATATGACTGGTAATATAACATTTAAAAAATACTTTGGACTGTTTAAATGCATCAGTGTTATTTTATTTCTTTCATATTTCGTATCCATAATAGCAATGAGGAAATATAACCTTACTTTATAATTATTATTCAGCACGTCACCTACAACTGTCATTTGCCAACTGTTTGTTTATGGAGCGTGGCCTACTATAACAGGTTGTCATTTTAAGCAAGTTTCATGACTTACTCTATAATATAGAATTTAAAGATTAATTTTAGCCGATCAAAAATTGTCTTACATGTGTAGAATCATTACCAACTGCTGTTGAGTAGTTAAAATAGTGCTAACAGACGTTATAGTTAAGTGTTGGTTATCTTAAATAAAATTATGTTGAACAAATGGAAAATACATTAACAAAGCGTTAAAAATAAACAGATTGTTAATTTAACATTGCTTAAGCAAAATTAAACATTACTTGGACAACCTGCCATTAACCTTTTAATGTTTCATGAGTGACGAGTAGTATAATGCCGTTTTATGATATACAACCGTTTTTTCGTAATACTTGTGAACAAATCATACATTTATTTTAACATTATTTTCGTTCTCGTTGTCATTTCCGTTACCGGTTTATTGTGAACCAGCCTTAACAAAGACGCAGCGTCACGTTCTCGAGTCACGCTGCTTTCGAACATGAGTCTTATTTGTTGTGATTCTTCCGTCCTGAACACGCGTTCTCTGGACTTGATGCGGAACTCTGAGCCTTGCGGTTAACCTGCAACATACAATTTGCTGCAAGTCGTGGTTTGAAAATATCCAATTAATACAGCCGCACAAATCCACTTCCACTTCCAGCTGGGAGCTCGCGGTTCAATCCCAGCAGAGGCTTCTCTGGCGCTGCCATGCGTGGCATTGCGAAGGAAGCTGTGCCTGACCCGCGAGATTGAGCGGAGCTCGTGGATGTGGCAGGCACGTCCACATCTCAGTTGTGCGACAGTGGACGTTCTGTTATTTGTGGTGATGAATTTCGCTTTCCGCGTACCACCATTTCAGAAATATAATTTTTTACACTGCGAGTCTAGCAGAGTTTAGGAAGATTTTAATCATCGAAGTGTTAGTAAACATAATCGACCGAACAACCGACCGACCGACCGACCGACCGACCGATCGACCGATCATGAGGTGTAGGCTACTAAGAAAACTGATTCATAAACGGAAAGAAGAAATCCTGAACGAACTTCTAATAGAACCAGTTTTACAATCTAAGGCCAAATTGGGAAAGACATGTTCGGAGAAAGGAGAGAGGACGCATCCCTAAATAATTACTGCAATAGTGTATGTAATAATAATAATAATAATAATAATAATAATAATAATAATAATAATAATAATAATACTTACTTACGAATGGCTTTTAAGGAACCCGAAGGTTCATTGCCGCCCTCACATAAGCCCGCCATCGGTCCCTATCTTGTGCAAGATTAATCCAGTCTCTATCATCATATCCCACCTCCCTCAAATCCATTTTAATATTATCCTCCTATCTACGTCTCGGCCTCCCCAAAGGTCTTTTTCCCTCCGGTCTCCCAACTAACACTCTATATGCATTTCTGGATTCGCCCATACGTGCTACATGCCCTGCCCATCTAAAACGTCTGGATTTAATGTCCATAATTATGTCAGATGAAGAATACAATGCGTGCAGTTCTGCGTTGTGTAACTTTCTCCATTCTTCTGTAACTTCATCCCTCTTAGCCCCAAATATTTTCCTAAGGACCTTATTCTCAAACACTCTTAACCTATGTTCCTCTCTCAGAGTGAGAGTCCAAGTTTCACAACCATAATAACAACCGGTAATATAACTGTTTTATAAATTCTAACTTTCAGATTTTTTGACAGCAGACTAGATGATAAAAGCTTCTCAACCGAATAATAACACGCATTTCCCATATTTATTCTGCGTTTAATTTCCTTCCGAGTGTCATTTATATTTGTTACTGTTGCTCCAAGATATTTGAATTTTTCCATCCTTTCGAAGGATAAATCTCCAATTTTTATATTTCCATTTCGTACAATATTCTGGTCACGAGACATAATCATATACTTAGTCTTTTCGGGATTTACTTCCAACCCTATCGCTTTACTTGCTTCAAGTAGAATTTCCGTGTTTTCCCTAATCGTTTGTGGATTTTCTCCTAACATATTCACGTCATCTGCATAGACAAGAAGCTGATTTAACCCTTCAATTCCAAACCCTGCCTGTTATCCTGAACTTTCCTAATGGCATATTCTAAAGCGAAGTTAAAAAGTAAAGGTGATAGTGCATCTCCCTGCTTTAGCCCGCAGTGAATTGGAAAAGCATCAGATAGAAACTGACCTATACGGACTCTGCATTCCTTTGCTGTGGTCGTGCCAGAGAGTCAGTCCTATTCCGAGGCTTATTGTAGGGATTCGTAACAAGCTGTTTTTTTACAGTGATGGGTTGTTAGCCCTTCGCCCAACCCCCAAGCTGGAGGACCACCCCTTATCGGCTGTCCACGACTGCTTATTCAATATATTCGCAGCTACCTGGAGGCCGTCTCCTCTATCCGCAACCTGAGGACGCGCCATGTCGTGGTGATAGGGACCCACAATACATGGAATAATAATAATAATAATAATAATAATAATAATAATAATAATAATAATAATAATAATAATAATAATAATCCGTGGCACTACAGCCCGTGAAGGGCCTAGACCGACCAGCCGGCTGCTGGCCTCACGCCCACATGCTTAAGCAGAGGTGGACGATCATCCAACCAGAATGGAGGTATCGTGTGGTTAGCACGATGATCCTCCCAGCCGTTATAGCTGGCTTTCGCAACCGGATTTCGCTACCTATCGTAGCTCCCCAAGTGCATCACGATGCTGGGTTGCCACCGGTCCCATACACTGGCCGAAATTTCATGAGAAAATTTCTTACCCCATGAGAACTCGAACCAGCGCGCATTCCGTAACGCGAGTCCTAGGCAGGATGCCTTAGACCACGACGCCACGGCGCGGGACCAATACTGTATGTACCGCATGGAAAAAGATCCATTGGTCGTCCAGCGAAGAGATGGACTGATGTGAGACAGTAACAGGCGACTTGGATAGTTTACGAAATTCTGAAGTATGTTATGGTATTGAAATGATGATTCTTCCTCAATAGCCACTGCCATAACACAGCTTTCCTACTGAGAAGGTATGCATGCAAAATGCTCTATATCTCTTTCTTTCTTCTTCTAACCTTTCCTATATATGCGGTGTAGGGGAGGCTCCCTGGTCAATGCAGTAGGCCTACATGACAGGGGCAAACACCCAGTCCCGTGGACGGAATATTAACCTCTTCCAATATTCAAACCGGGAATCAAACCACGAACTGCTTGGTTAGGATAGATAGATAGATAGATAGATAGATAGATAGATAGATAGATAGATAGATAGATAGATAGATAGATAGATAGATAGATAGATAGATAGGCAGGCAGGCAGGCAGACAGACAGACAGACAGGGAGGTAGGTAGGTAGGTAGGAGGTAGATAGATAGATAGATAGATAGATAGATAGATAGATAGATAGATAGATAGATAGATAGATAGATAGATAGATAGATAGATAGATAGATAGATAGATAGATAGATAGATAGATAGATAGATAGGCAGGCAGGCAGGCAGACAGACAGACAGGTAGGTAGGAGGTAGATAGATAGATAGATAGATAGATAGATAGATAGATAGATAGATAGATAGATAGATAGATAGATAGATAGATAGATAGATAGATAGATAGATAGATAGATAGATAGATAGATAGATAGATAGATAGATAGATGGGTGGATGGGTGGGTGGGTGGGTGGTTGGGTGGGTGGATGGATGGATGGATGGATAGATGGATAGATAGATAGATAGACAGACAGACAGACAGACAGACAGACAGACAGATAGATAGATAGATAGATAGATAGATAGATAGATAGATAGATAGATAGATAGATAGATAGATAGATAGATAGATGGATGGGTGGGTGGGTGGGTGGGTGGTTGGGTGGGTGGATGGATGGATGGATAGATGGATAGATAGATAGATAGATAGACAGACAGATAGATAGATAGATAGATAGATAGATAGATAGATAGATAGATAGATAGATAGATAGATAGATAGATAGATAGATAGATAGATAGATAGATAGATAGATAGATAGATAGATAGATAGATAGATAGATGGGTGGGTGGGTGGGCGGGTGGTTGGGTGGGTGGATGGATGGATGGATGGATAGATGGATAGATAGATAGATAGATAGATAGATAGATAGATAGATAGATAGATAGATAGATAGATAGATAGACAGACAGACAGATAGACAGATAGATAGATAGATAGATAGATAGATAGATAGATAGACAGACAGACAGACAGACAGACAGACAGACAGACAGACAGACAGACAGACAGACAGATAGATAGATAGATAGATAGATAGATAGATAGATAGATAGACAGACAGACAGACAGACAGACAGACAGACAGACAGATAGATAGATAGATAGATAGATAGATAGATAGATAGATAGATAGATAGATAGATAGATAGATAGATAGATGAATTTAATGTCATTCAGCGATTTACAGCCATAGACAACGTCAGAGTGGATATATATAATACATGGCTAGTACAATATGAATAAAAGTAATAATAAATATACAATCACCAGATAATCACAAAAACAGGTTAAAAGTTTTAAAAGAAATAGTATAAAATCAGGTTAAAATGTACAGATTTGTCAATTACACGAGGTTAAAACAAATAGTATCTAAAACGTAATATTGCTAAAATCATTGACACTGTAGAGTGGATTTGCCATCAAAGTCCTTCTCACCATCCTTCTGAAAGTAAAATATGACGTGTTTCTTATATGCAATGGTAAAGAGTTATAAAGTTTATAAGATATGGAAATAAAACTATTGCTAGGAGGCAAACACGTTATCCATATAGCCACAAGTGTAGACAAAATTCTACATCAACGTATTTTGTATAATGCACTCTATGACACGTACGTAAAGCCATTGACTGGGGCAAGTCATGGCATATTTTTAGGATGTTATCTAAGACATGCGGATGGATGTGACAAGTCCATGAGCTATGGAAATGTCCTTGCCGAGAGTCGAAGCACGGCCAGAGCGATGAGTGGTCAGGTGTCGAAGAATGTAAAAAGGCTTTTATTTGTATTGGAAGCGGCCGCTCTCCTGGCTGCACTTAGGGGATTGGTCCGTCATGCAAAGGGAACTTACCAGCTGGAACACGCGGCGCTATTCGCGATTGTTTTATGTGCGACGCCGACTGTAAGTCAGCCTCGACTGGGGAATTGCGTATGACTCAAGAGCGCACGCGCTCAAACCGCTTCATAATATCGGCATCACCATCACTGCCATTCTCATAGCGGTATTAGAACTACAGTCTACCAGACAATTACTACTCCCTGCTGCAAATCTAAGCATTGTGCCCTTCAGAAACTTAGGGTACTCCAGGAAAACCTGTCCTTTACCCACCACACATGACACTTCTTATTCTTGTCAGAATTTGAATTTAGATCTCCAACATCGAAAGTAAGTTCTCTAACCATTCGGTAGTGGTCCTCAGAATACTTCCTTTTACTCCTTTATAAAATCAGAGCTGACAGCTGACAAGCAAACGTTCTGATGGGGGCAGATAAAATACTAATATGCGTTACAAGAGCGGTATGTTGAAGTTTCCATGTTCGAGGAAAAGTTTGAAAAATCGAAACGTAGTTGAGCTTTTTTAATTTCCGAGAATTGAAAGAAAACATACCGCTCGTGTATCGTACATTATTTTGTGCGAAGATCGTTTATTACATACCTGAAAGAGGAATTTATAATTAGTTGCAATGAAATCTCCATCTTGGTTTCTGTTCAATGACGGCAAATTTGCAAAACAAAAATATCTATCTTCAACATTGTTGCTTTAAAATATTTTCTGTGTTTACTATACTCCAGCAGGCCGTGATATACGTCTGTCTTTTTTTTCCCCCAGTCTATGGAATCTTGTTGATTTTTTCACTGCTTCCTTAATGTTACTTGCATCACGAATGCAGTAACTTTAGTGGAGTTGTAAAGTTTACTTAACTTTTGCAAATATTTAAAGACAATAATTAACAGTGCAATTTAGGTGAAATTGCAGTGGTAAGTTTCCAATTTATAATTATTACTATATTGAACGTCTCTAAAAATAATATGTAAAAAGCCTAAAAGCAATAAAATCAATATGTCACTTAAGCGGTAAGAAGAGGGATATTGTTATGTGTGTTAGGTTGAGAATACTGAATGTGGAATTTTAGACTTTCCGCGGATTGGTTTTGTGCGGAAACCAAGCAAATACGCACGATCTCGCACAAAAGTAATTTTTTTTTCTTCCACCATGTTAATAATGTCAAAAGAAGTGCTTATACAAATTTTGTCCACTCGATCGCAATTACGAGGGCCGTAAAAAAATAAGTTCGCCAGGGGCCGCTAACAGAAAAAAGAAACACAATTTCATTGGACAAATTTATTTGAATGGACACAGCAAGTATTGAGCTATTTTTCAACATATTTTCCATCGGAATTGAGACATTTCTCATATCATGGGATCGACAGAGAGAGGTGCAGACGCAGTCAAACGCTGGTTCCGATCTGAGGCGGCTGACTTCTACGACACAAAAATTGATCCCATGGTATGACAAATGTCTCAATTCCAGTGGGGGTATGTTGACAAATAGCGCAACAATTGCTGTATCTCTTTGAATAAATATTTCGATGCAATTGTGCTTCCTTCTATAAACGGCCCCAGGGAAAATCACTTTCTGGACGGCTTCTTAATTGCGGTCGAGTGGCCAAAATTTGTATAAGCACTTCTTTTGACATTATTAACATGGTGAAAGAAAAAAAATTAACTTTTTTATCTGCCCCCATCAGAACATTTGCTTGTGAGCAAATCCTATAATCCAATAACTGTACTGCTGACATAGGGATTCAGCGCTTTATTTAACCCTCACAGCGGCAAAATACCCCATCTGATCCGGGGTACTTAGGCACTCAACCTTGAATATGTAGTCGTGAAAGTTGTGAACTTTTAATTATTGATGAGGTATAGAAGTCTGTACCCCTGAACAAGGCCAATTTGACTACAGCAAGACAACCTCAAAACATCATCCGATTAGAACTTACTGGAAAATATGTTACGATGGAGATAAGTTCCAGTTAGGCGTGCTCGCTTCCACAAAATAACGCATTTTGATATCAGACGTGGAGAGAGTGATCTTACAAATATAACTACTGCTCCAGCTGTTCTTTTACGCAGCTGTTAAATATTTCCATGCGCTCTTGTAATACAACTGCGCCTCCATTCCTGAAATATAACAGCTGAGTGAGCGGGACTTCGTTTATGTGAGTCCCGAGTTCAAATACCAGCGACAGCAGAGTTGTGTTTTTGGTGGGCAAATCTAAGTTCGTGAGGGATTTTCTTGGCGTTATGCTGTCCACCCTTCTCTTTTCATTAACATTCCCCACTGTTCCCCTTTCATTACCATCTGAGTCTTGAAAAACCGAGCACCACTAAATACTATTCCACTTGTGGCATTTCCTCAACGTACAGGGTGTCTGATTTAAGCCGTTCATTTTTCTGTGGGCCGCCCAAATAATAGTCGAGACATGTGGGAAGTATTTATTGGTTTCGTAGGCGAAATCAGAGGTGGGTATAACGTTCACTGATATCACAACATGAGTGTGCTGATGTGTTGACGTTTATAACTGCATTCGATCGAGATATAGTCCAAGCTCATTGGTAGGAACTTCCTAGTTCTCAACATAAAATAGTAGAGAGCAACCAATGTAGTTGAGGCGGTACCACAATATTCTGCTGATTCGAAGATGCACTCGGGTGTGGGTTCGTTTTCCGCTTGGGTTGATTATCTGATTAGGTTTTTTCGAGGTTTTCCCCAAATATAAGACGAATGTCAGAATGCAGCGTCTTAAGGGGAGAGGATGGTATTTTTTGGTGAAAAATTAGTAAATAAAAAAAATCTTTAAAATACTCTGTGATATGTGTGGAATGCATAGCATAACATTTTGTGGGTATTTGTGCCCTTATCGGATGTTGAGTCGCCATTTTTAAACTTCCTGCGTTATGGATTTTTAAATCACTTGCCCACTTTTATTGTTGTTTCCGGTAAATTAAATTTTCAATTTTTTTTTCTTTAAAATACTCTTTGATATGTGTGGAATGCATTGCATAACATTTTGTGGGTATTTGTGCCCTTATCGGATGTTGAGACGTCATTTCTAAACTTCCTGCGCTATGGATTTTTAAATCACACGTCTGCTTTTATCGGTTTCCAGTAACTTCATTTTTTTGCTACATTGCCAGACAAAAATGGATATAATTTCTGAACTATTAAAGATACATGCATGAAATTTAGAACACACAGAATTTTGCTAATTGATTTCATTTTAAAAATACGTACGTTTGTTCGCAAGAAAGGAAATCAGAAAATTGTTACTCAATTTTAATTGTTTATTTTACATACGTAGGGACTAATATCAAAATTATATTACAGACAGTTTGTAGAACATGCTTTAGCAAATACATTGCAAAAAACTGTTTGAATCTATTTTTAAAAACGGTTTAGGTATATCGGTTTTAGTACAATCCTGCATTGGGCATATTTTTTTTCAAATTTGGGCCCCCAAATATTTTTTTTTTCAAAATATTTTTATTTGATTGAGGTGCACAGCTATGAGCTCTCTACAACCAAAAAATTAATATTTTACACCAAATAGGAAATAAGTTTTTAAAACTAACATCTTCTCCCCTTAAATGATTACCCAATTTTCATTAGCAATGGGAATTATTACTATAAGCATAACCATCGTTATAATCAATATCAGGTTGTCAACCTCAAATCGGCGCAAAGGGTAACAGAAGTTTAAAGCTCTCATTTTTATAGACTATCGACATTAATGGCATTAGGAATGTCAGTCCCATGTGTTCGCCGCCTTTACCCCCAAGAAAATGTTCCTGGTAGTCCTTTCTGTTAGAGGCCGAGGAAACCCAAGAGCAATAGCGCAACCAGAAGGGTTAGGTCAAGACAGAACATCCATGACCTCATCGGGAACCAACCCGCGACCTTTCGGTTTTGTAGCTTTATCCTACCACGCGCCCCATAAATTATAGCACACAAAAGGCTTATCGCTGATAATGTTTGTAAGCTATATTATGGAGTTTCTATGTTATGCTCTTACCTTGCAATTTGAGGTTACTTTACCAATGTAATGTAGCCTACCTTAATTACGGTGTTTTCTTATTTGGCATTTATTCCATACTATCTTGAAAGCACCCGGCGTTGCACGGGTTTTCCTTTCTGCTTCTATTTTTAATTAAAATGGAATGGGTATCATAGCAATACGCGAGACAAAAACATCTTCTCCTTTCGTTTTTCCAGTTAATATTGCCACTTCTATTACGTTTGGCATGAGTTCTTCACACCAGTTCTTGTTGGTTCATAATTTTGGTGGGTCAATATTTCGCAATAGTACTTCTGGTTATTCAATATTAAGTAAAATATGTGGTAGCAATTCTTGTAGTTTTAAAGAATTCAAGAATTCAGTTGGTTAAAACAGTCTGCTCACTATCAACAACTCCATCGAGAAATTCATAATACGGTCCTGGACTGCGTAAAGATACTTATTGCACAAATTATCTAGTTTTAGCCTTCATGATGTGTAACAACAAAGTTATTTAATTTCTTGTTATAATTTCCATGGCCTCGTGAAAGGCGATGTTGAATACAATAGACAATAATAAAAAACAATTGACTATAGAAGATTGCATTTTAGTATTACATATGAATGTTTAATCGTATTTATTTTTATTTCTTATTTTTTAATTAATGTAACGTCCATTTGCACAATTTAAATATAGCCTATGTTTTTCTCCTGCTTATGAAGGTTAAATGTGCAAACTTTGGCGCATATCGGTCAAAGCGCGTAAATTTGTATAGAGAACGTACACACATACATACCCACATTCAATTTTATATATTAGATTGGTAGCCTACTTAGTTAAATTTTTTCTTATGCTACTCTGATGACATATCTAATTCTTTAAGGCTTGTTTTTATTTCAGGTATCACAACTGCTTCTTTCCATTGTAATTATTTATATACTTATTTTTTATTTTTCCATTTGTAACTTTTGGCGATGTTAACGGGACAAACTATTTCTTTCAGATACTCTTAATTCTGCTGACTTGATGGAATGATTATGTGAACCATAGACACAATAATTCATATTATCTAGAAAAAATCTGTCTCAGGTTATTTTATACACCACGTATGACAGAATCTGCAGGCATCCAACTTCGCATCTTTCATGATAATATGACTTCATACTGCTCCGCGGTTGGGACTAGAAGGGAGGAAGTGAGACAGAGAAACAGAGAGAGAGAGAGAGAGGAAAATAGATTGGCAGTAAGAGCGAGTGCTGATCCAGACAGATAAGACAGAATGGAAGGAAATGAAACCTGCAGTTTTAAGACCTGCGTCAGACTGTCACACAAGCTTGGTTGTTCGTTAAGGACAGTTCGGTGATGGATCTTACGTCGGACTGATTTCATGTTGTTAAGGAGGAACTCTTAAGGCCCATTCACAATGAAAATTAAACATAAACGTAACATAGAAGTCTGCGATCAGGTTACCAAAGGGAATCATTCACAATGATTGAATAAACACTGACATTAACATTACCGTTAGACGTTAACATGAAAGTTTGCAAACTCCAAACTTTCATGCTTATGCTTACGTGATTTGCAAACAGTACACAATCGTGGAGCGCTGAAGTATACGACAGAATATGAGGAAATGACGTCGTTGTTATGTTTCCATGGTTACCAAGTATCTCTGTGGTTGTGTTTATGTTCCCATACGAATTATGGTATGACTTTTTTATTTTATCGTAACGTTTACATTTGTAAGTTAACGTTTACGTTATGTTTAATTTTCGTTGTGAATGGGCTTTTACAAACCGTTATAATATTATCCTCATTTTTCTGCTTCCGAAACAGGATCTTGTATACACAAATTAAGAGCACGTTAAGATTAGTTATAAACTGCTGGAAACTTAATGGAATAGAGGATCTTCGTTCTGTATCCAGTTAAGTGACAGGCTGGCGCGTTTGCAACAATTGGCAGTGCAGTGTAGGAGTCTCGTACAATTTAGCGTGGAAACTCGATTGCCTATGTTGATGGTGCAGAAAAACAAAATAGGTCAGTCGTCGAGACATTTCCTGTCACTACCAATAAAATGTGTGATGGATATAATAACTTTGGTACTTAAAGCAACTGGTTTGCATATTCAGTGATGTTTGCTTGATACATTCGTTAAATTTCCCTATAAGTCATTACGACAAACAAAGCTTTCAGTGTTTGTGTGTCTGTCGCATATTCACATATCCAACCCTCCCTCTCCCCTTCTGCAATCGTACCTATGATTCGATCTTAGCATCTATCTGTCCATCCGTCTATCAACGCGGTGTATCTCATTCATGTATAGCTACATCTGCCCGTTCGTTCTTTCGATTACCATCTTGTCATTCATCCTTCTAGCGAAACATATGTTTATCTCTTCGTTTTACGAGTAATGAGTGATAAATAATTCATTCATTAGACATTAGTAATACATACATACATACATACATACGTCGGCTCGGTAGCGTACTTGGTATAGCGCTGGCCTTCTATGCTTGAGGTTGTGGGTTCGATCCCAGCTCAGGTCGATGGCATTTAAGTGTGTTTAAATGCGACAGGCTCATGTCAGTACATTTACTGGCATGTAAAAGAACTCCTGCGAGACAAAAATTGCGGCAAGCCGGGGACGCTGATATAACCTCTGCAATTGCGAGCGTTGTTAAATAAACCATATTTTTACATACATACATACATACATACATAAATACATACATACATACATACATACATACATACATACATACATACATACATACAGTCCACACCTGTGTAGTAACGGTTAGCGCGTTTGGCCGCGAAACAAGGTGGCCGGGTTCGATTCCCGGTCGGGGCAAGTTACCTGGTTGAGGTTTTTTTCCGGGGTTTTCCCTCAATCCAAATATGAGCAAATGCTGGGTAACTTTCGGTGCTGGACCCCGGAATCATTTCACCGGCATTATCACCTTCATCTCATTCAGACGCTAAATAACCTAAGATGATAAAGCGTCGTAAAGTAAGCTACTAAAATAAAAAATACATACATACATTACTAGACCGTATTAATTTTTATACATCTTGATTACACATCTTTTAACACTATATCTCTGAGGAATATAATTTATGGAGATCACTTTCACGGTTATAGGCCTAAATACCTAGTTCAATATTAACACGTGAAAGTGATCACCATAAATTACATTCCTCGTTAATTTTAAATCCGGGGAGGGGAAATGGCTGTAAAGCCCTTCAAGAAATAATCACTCTGCCATCCTTACACAGCTCGACAGCAAACCATCGTTTTAATGAGAAATTAAATAGTCAGACAAGTAGGCTTAATAGAGATGTTCTACGAAGCGCAGTATTCAGCGAACTGCCAATATCAAAGCTGAAAGTAAAGCATGCCTCAATGCCCGTTTACTTCTGTTAGTTATTGCAGCATAATTCCTAGATATTTCCTTCAGAGCAGCAGACTGTTTTATACTCTACATATCTCGCATACCAATAATTTATTCTTACAATAGGGCCTATAAGTTGAAATAATATACCAAAGAAGTACAGAAATCCTAGAAGCGATGATTTCACAGTCAGTACGAGTGTTCGTCACTTAATGCAGAGCCATTGTTTCATTCTAAAAACTCAAGCAGCGACGAAAACTCTATAAATGTCCATGATTATGTGCTCTGCACCACATTGCCGTGGGAATGGCATTGTGAGGAGATTGAAATTGGTGCAATAGTTTCCCTTTGCTTTCTGAACCTGTAATAAAGCGGAGGAACTCTCGAGAACTCTCGTTAATCAGTTACGAGACTGTCGAGCATCGCGCTCTTCGGCATAAATACGCTTTTCCTCTCAGAGCGCTGAGGTGAGGTGCAGGTTCTTGAAGCGATGCCAATCTCCGCTGGAAATACGAAGTGGCTTGGTTTTGAGGACTTCCTGCTTTAGCCACTCATCGCACACCAGTCTAAATAACACAGCAAATGGCTCGGACAAAATAGCGAATTGTGTTACCAAGCATTGTATTAGTTATGAAGCCAATAACTCCAAGAATGTGCCTGGAAAAGAAACGAAATTTAAGCTCCGAAGGTTTTTATTTTACATCCTGTTAACATTGCCACTTGCTATCTTCGTAGTGCTCATGCAGGAAGTGCGTTAGCTTTCTACAAATCCTTAAATGTGTATATGATGTGAATGTAACTAAAATACTTCACAAATTTCGGTATAAATTATTCGCACCTAAACAAGAAAGAAGAACACAGGGCTATAAACGTACGCCCTTAAATAGGCCTAGCTACCTGGTTTACGACTTATAATCTGAAGAAAGATTACATTCACCGACAAAATCATAATTTGTACAACCATTTTAGTAACACCCTGTATATGTGTATACCGGTACGTATTGTGTATGCGTGCTTGAATGTGCAACTTAGCTTTTTCTAATTGGTATGTTTTGCGACGCTTTATCGATTGCGATGGTTATCTAGTTCTGAATGAAATAAAGGTGATAATACCAGCGAAATTAGTCCAGCGTCCAAAGCCGAAAGTTACCCAGCATTTGTTATTTTTGGGTTTAGGGAAAATCCGGGAAAAAACCTCAACCTGGTAACTTCTCCCAACCAGGATTTGAACCCGGACCCGCTCGTTTCATGGTCAGATATGCTAACCGTTGCTCAACATCGGTGGACCTCCATTGTTTGCACTTGTAAGGGAAAACTGGCCGTTGTCGAACAGTAGGCCTGTATCACTGATTACCTAATAAAACTAACTTCCAAGTTTATACGCTATGGGTGAAATTTTTGTAACTGAAGGTAATTTATCTGACAGCAGGTTACGTCCTGAAAGCTACATTTGCATTGATCTCGCCGGCCGTCTTTAACAGAATTTTTTCATGATCCGCGGCTGTGCGGACGCGATAGTCGGCGTGAGGTGATCGTAAATACTTTTATTATCCGCAATAACGACACTAATTGAGGTCATTGTTTGCTCTCTCAATGGATTTCCGTTCCATCGGCTTGTTCCCGTGTCAGTTTACACTCATATTGTGGAATGAAATGAGAATTGCACTTCAGGATTATTGCGTTAACGAATGAGGCGATAGCGGCATGAAATGGCTAACATGTGGGCGGCTATCTCTGCTTGTAGACAGCTCAGATCCTGCGTTTTATTGTTCTGTATTAGAAGGAAAAGTTATCACTATTACCTATAAACTTCGTAGTCCCTGCGGTGTTGGAGTGGTTTAGACATTCGGTCTATCATGGAGGCGGTCAGGGTTCGACACCCGGCCACGCCTAGGATTTTTCGGAATATGTATGATAAGAACTTTCTTGTGTTAAATCAAATACATAGCAAAGAAAACGGATACAACCCCAACATAATAGACAACATAATACGTAAGACAAAACCACAAAAAACAGAATAATACAACACAAACACAAGAACACAAAAAATACATCACACTAACATACGAAAACAAAAACACACATGGCAACCTCATTCAAGAAATTAAACTACAACATCGCATACAGAACAAATAACACTCTACAAAAACATCTCAACACACAAACAACACAAACAAACAAATAAAACCACAAAGGCGTATACAAACTCAAATGTAACACCTGCAACAACTTCTACATAGGACAGACAGGCAGATCGTTTCAAACACGTTACAAAGAACACATCACAGCCACAACAAAATTACAAAACACCTCCACATATGCAGAACACATCACAAATGCCAACCACACTTACAGAGACATCAACACATCCAACCAAAAAGCCAGAAACTCAACACACTAGAACAATATGAAATATACAGTCACACGAAAACACACACCAACGATATTCTCAACACACAACTCAATTTCAAAACACATACACTCTTTGACTCTACACTACGAACGCATCCATACAGGAAACAAGAGGCGCCAAGACCAACAACGACCAGTTCTGAAGATGACCGAAAATAGGCCGAAACATGTTAACAATGTACGTTAATAATATTTAACACAAGAAAGTTCATATTCAAAGATAAACCACACATGTTGGGTCAATTATACAGTGTTCATAGATTTGATAATAAACGTAAAAAATTATATATTACAGTTATATGAACACTAATAAATATAATATAATTATTAAAAAATTAGTAAAAGTCAGACAAGCAACAACGCGGTTCCATCACCTGAACCAGCCGTCGTGGTAAAGTCACTGAGGATGGAGAAGCATATCCGAAACATGTCTGACTTTTACTAATTTTTTAATAATAATTATATTATATTTATTAGTGTTCATATAACTGTAATATATAATTTTTTACGTTTCTTATCAAATCTATGAACACTGTATAATTGACCCAATATGTGTGGTTTATCTTTGAATATGAACTTTCTTGTGTTAAATATTATTAACGTACCTTGTTAACATGTTTCGACCTATTTTCGGTCATCTTCGGAACTGGTCGTTGTTGGTCTTGGCGCCTCTTGTTTCCTGTGTGGGTGCGTTCGTAGTGTAGAGTCAAAGAGTGTATGTGTTTTGAAATTGAGTTGTGTGTTAAGAATATCGTTGGGGTGTGTTTTCGTGTGTCTGTATATTTCATATTGTTCTAGTGTGTTGAGTTTCTGGCTTTTTGGTTGGATGTGCAGTATTTCCATGTCTGTGTTGATGTCTCTGTAGGTGTGGTTAGCATTTGTGATGTGTTCTGCATATGTGGAGGTGTTTTGTAATTTTGTTATGGCTGTGATGTGTTCTTTGTAACATGTTTGAAACGATCTGGCTGTCTGTCCTATGTAGAAGTTGTTGCAGGTGTTACATTTGAGTTTGTATACGCCTGTGTGGTTGTATTTGTTTGTTTGTGTTGTTTGTGTGTTGAGATGTTTTTGTAGAGCGTTATTTGTTCTGTATGCGATGTTGTAGTTTAATTTCTTGAATGAGATTGCAATTTTATGTGTGATTTGGTTTTCATATGTTAGTGTGATGAATTTTTTGTGTTCTTGTGTTTGTGTTGTATTATTCTGTTTTTTGTGGTTTTGTCTTACGTATTATGTTGTCTATTATGTTGGGGTTGTATCCGTTTTCTTGTGCTATGTATTTGATTTGATTTAACACAAGAAAGTTCTTATCATACATATTCCGAAGTGATACAGTGTTAAAAGTTGTGTAATCAAGATGTATAGGATATTTCATTGGATTTTCCCGGATTCTCCCGTTTCTCCACGTCAACAAATTCCGTTCGATGATCATTCCATTATTACTCCACAGCATTCCCCGATCGACGGCTGGCGACGCATAGCTCTACTGATAAATTGTTTCTGTTTGTAATTTGAAGTAGTTTGCATGATATGTATTATCAATTTCTGTATATCACAACTAATTGAATTGTTTATTACTTAAATTTAATTAACTTACTTGTTTTGTATTATACATATAGCTCAACTGATGAATGATCGTTTACGTTTGTAAATTTACTAATCTGATTGGCTATGTATTGTATATTTTTAGTAGAGCCATCGATGTAGCTCATTCGGCAGACTCGCTGGGCTGCTGATCCGGAGTTGCGTTCGGGTTTGGGTTGGATCCCCCTTTGGTCTTTGGTTTCTTCCGAGGTTTTCCCCAGCCGTGGGACTGAAGCCGGATGGTCTATGGCAAGTCCTCGGCATCAAACCCTTTGATTTGATTACCTGGTTGGGTTTTTCCGAGGTTTTCCCTAACCAAAAAGCAAATGCCGGGTAATCTTTTGGCGAATCCTCGGACCTCACCTCATCATTGTAGAAAATTAATACATTATAAAACTGTAAAAATTGTAAAATATTGTAAAAAATTTGTAAAATTTGTAATTGTAATATTGTAAAATTTTTACTTGTTCCACATCTTAAAGCTTCATTCTCATGTAAGATTCATGGAAGATAATGAATGAATGAATGAATGAATGAATGAATGAATGAATGAATGAATGAATGAATGAATGGAGGGGATGTCAGCCAGAATCTCACGTTAAAAAGTGACGATGATCCTTTGTCATGTAGTGAGTACAAAGGTCACGAAAACAAGAGAGACATCTGAACGGAGGGGGACTAATCACTTTCCACCAACAGATTCTGATGCTCCGCTGAATTTTAACAGAGGTGGAATCGAGACTATAACCTTTGCATATGTTGCAGAATTTTGAGTATAAACTGCACTCGTAGATTCGAGGTCATGAGTATTCATGGCTCAGTTGAGAGCCAAGCCTGAATTCTTCGTGTTCCTGAAGTGAGGAACGTTATCTGTCACACTCATGCGTTGTACAAACTGTGACGACCTATCTTATCTGTCCATAAAGGTAACGAGATAAGGAACCGTAAATTATCACGGAGTGAACTAAGGTTGTGATTACTAAGTAAATTTACTGAGAAGTAGCTCAGTCTGTACATCTCACATCTGTACGTAACGAGGCAATAAGCTCAATGTTTCGACATTTCCTGGAATTGAGCAATGTTTTAGTCACACATATTGCATGGTCTGGCGAAATGTACAGGAAGTACGGTTAGCATCATACCAGACTGCAAACAGCCCTTCAGCAGCTACACGGAGTGCAAGTGAAATAGCCTTGCAGAATAGCTCATGTTGCATGTAACAAAAAATGTAATACCATATTGGTAGAAAGCACATAATTTTCTCAGAAAGAAGTTTTTAATTTTTTTTCAAATGTTTAACACCCTTCTATTCGATAACTATTGCGAGTAGGATCATGATTTTTGTCTATATTGATAGAAAATTTAATAAACAATCATTTACCCCTCTGCCGTATTTAAATGGTATGGACGTTTTTCGTGTAAATTTAATTTTAAAACCACTAACTTGGAGCCACTGAACAATGCGATCAGCTTGCAACATTGTAGCCTGAAAGGGAGATGAGAAGTAGTTCACTGAGACAGACAGACCTGAGTTCGTCGACCTCTTACATCTGTATTACGAGGAGAAAGAGGTTAGCGGCGATGTTGCCGGACTGCAGAAACTTCCAACTCAATTTGCTAACAATTAACCGTGCATTTAATCACGAAACGTAATATAGGTTTTGTATTCATTGAAGTGTACTCTATCGTCTCTTTCAATCTGCAGGATTATTTCTGTATATATTCTATTATAGTGATAGTTCTATGAAATTTTCTACCTCAATGTTACGTTACTACGTTGGTAGAGATCTTCACGTTGCGTTTATTTCGCAAATTTTTCCATTTACGCAACGCGTAACTCATAATCACATACCTGTTATTATTATTATTATTATTATTATTATTATTATTATTATTATTATTACGGTAAAAGTGAGTTGTAAGATGCTTTCTGTGTCATGTTTATAAGTCAAATACAGATACGTTTAATTTTATTATCACGACTTCTTTATCCTCCAATTCATTTACTTGAAGTCTAGTCTTGTCACTTAGCAGACTATTCCTGTTGGACACGTGACCACTAGATCATCGAGGATATAAAATAAATGCTATTATAATAGTTAGTACTCACATCTCATGATAATTTTGCCTGTAACTTTGTATTTTATCAAATAAAATTTAATTTACATTTTTTTGTACTTTTAAAGCAGATACGCAAGGACCTAAATTTGTGAGTCAGTTTGTTTGTAAACCTGTTTCAGATGAATTGAAACAAATATTCTAGAATACGTATTAAATAGTGTACGCGCCGTACTTGCGTGGTTCAGGCCGTCTTGGCTTGTACTAGCGTCACGGAGCGCTGGTTCGAGTCTTCATGAGTGAAGAAATCGTCTCATGAAGTTTCAGCCAGTGTATGGGACCGGTGCTTACCCAGCTTCGTGTTGAATTTGGGGAGCTACAGTGTGTAGCGAATGGCCAAATTCGGTTCCGCAAACCAGCTGAGATGTCAGCAATTGCAGCTGAGGGGGATGACACACGCCACCTGACAAGCGCACTTCTCTGACCTTGACGTCGTGCGCGGGCATCAAGCGCTAGGTATGAATGACGAAGGATTATGTATATGAATAAGCAGCCTGTAGGATTTTAAAAAACAGTGGTCCACAAACTTCAAACGGAACGTGAAATTTTATGTCGTTATTTTTATATGGCTTCTTTCTGTTTGATATTACGTATATTGTCTGAAATGAAGTATTAACACCAATTTCTCAATATTGCAGTTGTGTTTTAAACGTTAATAACATAATAAAGAGTTAAGAAGGAATATTCACATAAATTTCATAATATTACAACTATACTGTACTAAGTGAATGAAACACATCATTCATAAAAAAAAGTTGTATCCCAAAAAAAGAGATTGAGTATGACATGATAAGCTAGAATTTATATTGATGATATCTTTAGCCTTATAAAAGTAATGAATAAACTAATCAAAACACAAAGCAAAGTTACCTAGGTATATGTTTTAACTGTAACTAATATTACAAAACAAAACTCTTATTTCAGTATGATTTTAAGGTGATATTGGTGCGCAACTTCCTATCATCAGAACATTAAATTATTTTCTCGAAATCTTCTGAAGCTATAGAGCTGGCGTTTTTACAACACATGGACACGTATCTTTTGCTTATGATGTAACAGTAGTTGCTTTGTTTGATTCATTTGCTTACAAACATTTTCCATGCGAATATTTTCAAAATTTTCAATACACTATCTTCAGCGATACGTATTTACCATATATTAGATTTACGAAAACATTGTTTTTGTACCTGTAAGGCTACTAAACAAACATGTCTGAAAATTTAACTTTTCTATTAAAAAAAGTTGAGAAAATATTCATTTTGAATAAAAACGAACTTGTGAAAAATGAGCATTAAAATTAAAACTTACATTCTTATAATGCACTTATACTTCTCAGACAAATCTAAAAATTAACATGGATACAGTTTTAATAAGTTCTCTTCCCTTTATCCATTGAATCAGTGCTGGCCATCCCTGAATATAGCTCGATCAAGCGGTATATACCACCTCTTTCGTCTGTCTCTTTCCTTTTCGCTGTAAAGCGCTCAGGCTCTCCCGAGCTCTAAAGCGCGCGCTTGCGCCTATGGGCATCAATTGACATGACTGGATTATAATGTCATACACTTCTGCAGAGCCAAGTGTATGAGTGAGAACATCAGTGGGCTGGTAGGCTTGCTCGTCTACGGTGTGTACTAGAGCTGGGGACGGAGCGAGTAGAACTGTTGAGTTGCTCTTTTCTATCGGTTTATGTGCTTGGCAGCGGAGCACCGGAGTTACTCGGTTAACCGTAGCCGTTACCGGTCAGTTCAAACGTTCAAACAGAGTTCTCGTGTTTTACTTAATTCTAGCAGACAACAACGCAGGTACTGTTGTATTTCAATATTTTCTGCTTCAGGACAAATTATTTCCTTATCCCCAAGGCGGGCTGAAAGGTCTCTAGTATTGAAGAGGAGTTCATCCTATTATATGACCTGTCAAGTGGGCCTAATGAACACTGACAGTCTGAACATATTACTGTACATACCAATAATAATAATAATAATAATAATAATAATAATAATAATAATAATAATAATAATAATAATAATAATATTATTATTATCATCATCATCATCATATTAGAGTGTTTGATTAATATTAAAATATGTTAAAAAAAGAAGTGCATTATATTTTTCTTCTATTTGTGTTTATTGTAATTGTGTTACCTCATCAGACATAATTTTATTTGTATTTATTTCTACGGATTATATTACCGAATTACTTAAATTTATCAATAATATTACTCTTCACCAAAGAGGACATGGTTGTATTGAAGGCTAGTAATGTTATAAAATAAATAAACATTATGTTCTTCAATTTAGGATTCCACGTTTTATTGATTATTTTATCCACTTTCCGTAATAGTAAATAATTCTGTGTGTTATTTTTAAGTGTTTTAGGCAGCGCTTCATGGAGCCCGTTTCTTTCTATCTTCTTTTTTACTTAGCTGCAGCGTTTAACGTTTACCTCACAAGTTAATTTATTAGCTGTTAGTATTATATATTATTTTATCGATTTTATTTCGTCTGTCAAATATAACAACACTGAAAGTTAAATAGGCCTTTCATACAAAATAACTCCAATAATAATTGTAATCACGCAAATGAAAATTGCAACCGCCATTTTGCAATGAAGAGAAGCACTTTTTTTTCTCGTCAATTAAAGCGAAAGCGCTTTACTACAACGCTTTTAAAACACACTTTGTTTCACTTTCAAAGTACGTTCTAAAATCGACTCAATCTATCTAAATTTTAAATCTGCCGCCAAAAATTTGTACTCGGTACTGTACTCGGTTCAACCGGGTAATGACGTCACAGTAACTGCTCCGAACCGAACCGCTCCGTCCCCAGCCCTAGTGTGTAGCTTGTATAGCCTATATCTATGTCTACATACTCACAATAATATAGAAATATTTGTAATTATTATAAACAGACAGATGCAGCATCTGCTTCGCCTCTGTCGCGGTGGATTATCTGTCTCCACAGTAAAAGAATTCAGCTGTGGCGTTGATAGTTTAAGATGTACGTATAGTATGTGTGAAATATCATTCCATTGGAGAAAAATACATGTCGTATCCTCACTTCCAAAGAAGAAGATGACACGTTTTCATGTCTATTTCCCCCTGTATATCTATCTTTGACTGTTGGTTCTAAGTTTACATATCGTTACACTTTCAAAGGGAAAATTAATATATTCACTTGACAGTTAACAATCTAGAAATATGGCCGACGCTGAAGTAGATTTTAAGTGGTAAGTTTGCACTAGACAAATATTTGTGTGGCTTAACTTGGAAGATGGGTGGCTGTCAGCGTTGTTTTTCACCACACTCTACAGAGGAACCAACAAACGACTTGCGAGCAGAAATCTCCTTGTTAATAAATGTGGGCATGAAGTTAGTTCATAAAAGTTTAATCCCTGGCACTCGCTTCTTGAGCGGACGCGTAGCGATGGAATGAGGTCCTCTTAGTGACAACCCATCCTTCACAACTACCCACTGTGCAGCATTCAAATCAAACACAATTTGAGCGAAACCCAAGATTTATGGCGATGCTATGTGCTATATCTGCAGCCTTCGGAATGGATGTTTCCAGAAGGATATTTATAACACTCCATATCTACGACTCTTTAATAATAAATGGCAACTCATTTTTCTTTATTATTTCTTGGTTGCTGTGGGAAAGCATTTTATTGAGTTGTAATAAATATTGCTCGGCAATGTTACACACCCTCTCGCTATCTCGTCGGTTGCGCGACACCATGCAAGGGGTGTACAGATTTTAGGAATCATTGTTGGCATGAATCGATGATCTCAGTTGTCAGAACAGAAATATACTCAATTTTTTAGGAAAACTGTTATATCGACTTTCTCCAAGTTCCAGATTCAAATAATAATTTAAAAATTACTGACATAGTTCCTCTTCAAGTTTGATTAGCTTAGATTACAACTTTGGCTGTGATACCCAGAAACCTCATGTATGCCAAGTTCTCAGTTTTGTGCATCTCAGAATATCTATCACTGTTTCTAATTCTGTTTACTGTATAGTGCATTCAGTATCGTAAACAACATCGCACTTTGCTCAGACTCGAACAACAGAACCTCCACTCAAGCAAAAAATACCCCGTCTCCACTGCAACCCCAGCTACTGTACACGTACAGTGTAAAGGTTGTCCAAAACTTTAAACTTAAATGTTAAATGATATGTTTTATTTAACGACGCTCGCAACTGCAGAGGTTATATCAGCGTCGTCGGATGTGCCGGAATTTTGTCCCGCAGGAGTTCTTTTACATGCCAGTAAATCTACTGACATGAGCCTGTCGCATTTAAGCACACTTAAATGCCATCGGCCTGGCCCGGGATCGAACCCGCAACCTTGGGCATAGAAAGCCAGCGCTATACCATCTCGCCAACCAGGTCGACACTTTAAACTTATAGCTATGCATTGGTTTTATCATCAGCCACAGAAACATTTATACATACTGTAACTTTCATACTTATCATTTAATATCTCATGATAAAAATTAAGTACGTAAGTTAATACTGTAAGATTAGGCCTACTGTTGGATATAAAATACATGCATTTGTTTGCTTGATGGACCTAATAACAAAAATCACGAACATTTCTTTAATATGTATTAGGTGTTCGTGGGTAAACAGAAATGCTCTATAACAATATTAAACATAATATTAATGGAAAACATAGGCATAAAATATATATCTCTTCTTGTCATTTGTACCTAAGGCTTGTTACGTGTAACATTCAAACAGCTGCATCTGCACACCCATTGGAAATTGAACACATGTTTACATGCACATTTGGCTCAGAATATTGCACACTAACACTCCCTAAAATGTTTATTGGAAAGAAATTCTAGAGGTCCTGTGAGGAGGATATAAAACATAATTCTTCCACATGGAAATACAGGATCCTGTTCATTAACTGCGTAATATAATTTTTATTCATCCACAGTAGGACAGATACTGCGATGAATTGCATGTACACAACACGTTGGATAATGTAGATGGGATAATATGATAAGATTGTTCTTATAAAAATGTTTCTTGTTGCCTAAATTGTAAGTAAGTTTTTTAATTTGCAATTAATGTTGGAAAATGTTCAGCTAAGCCTCGTGTTAATAACATATATCAAAATATGATTAATTATTATTCAGTCAATATGGCTTAAGCATTGCATTACATATGAAAGAAAAACATATGAGAAAAAATATTAATGTGTTACATCCTATTTCATCTTGATACAAACGTTTTCGCCCTTAATGGGGCATCTTCAGGTACAAATATAAGTATCATCTAAAATCAATTACAATACAAGCTTTACATTTGAAACTGCATTGACTAGAATAAAATATGACATAGTGACAATATTATCTATACCAACATTACATGTCCTGTCAAAATATTAAAAACAAATTTGTTTTAAAACAATGTGGATGTGCTTAGCTATACGAAGTAGGTCCCTTGTATGGTACCTGAAATGTATTGTGTTGTTGTTAATAAAATCATTAAAATACTAAAACTATACAAATTAAAATCTAATATTATCAAATGTGGAGTCATAAAAGCATGTATAACTAATTTCGTGGAGCAATTGGAATTCTCGTAAAATGTTCAATGCCCTGGTATAACATCATGCGAATCTAATAACCATACACGAGTTGTTGAACAGAAGGGATGCGTTTTGCCCGTAATCGGACTAATGGAATAAACTGCAATCCGATGTTTTTCTTTCATATGTAATGCAATGCTTAAGCCATAGTGACTGAATAATAATTAATCATATTTTGATATATGTTATTATGTAAGTAAGTTGTTTGCTTGTCCCTGAAGTGGCTGAGTGGCCAATATCATCAGTTTGTCATGCAGGCGGTCGGGGTTAGCGTCAGGCCTTGGATTTTCCATTGAAAAATTCGTATTGGCATTTGAGATAGACAAAGCCGCAGCTGAAGTTTTCCTTTGTTATTTACTTTTCATGCCGGTTCCAGAAATGTTCTGTTTCTATTACGTACAGTTTTACAATGGAATGAGGTTTACTTTACAAGATTCGTCGCAGAGACAATTAAAATCCAGCAAGGAATTAATTACTGAGAGGGACTCTTATTTCAAAAAATAAAAAAATGTCTCATAAAATGTAATTTCGCTCTTATTGCAAAAAATAAAAAATGTCTCATAAAATGTAATTTCGCTCTTATTGCAAAAAATAAAAAAAGTCTCATAAAATGTAATTTCGCTCTTATTGCAAAAAATAAAAAATGTCTCATAAAATGTAATTTTGCTCTTATTGCAAAAAAAATAAAAAATGTCTCATAAAATGTAATTTCGCTCTTATTGCAAAAAATAAAAAAGTCTCATAAAATGTAATTTTGCTCTTATTGCAAAAAATAAAAAAAGTCTCATAAAATGTAATTTCGCTCTTATTGCAAAAAATAAAAAATGTCTCATAAAATGTAATTTTGCTCTTATTGCAAAAAAATAAAAAATGTCTCATAAAATGTAATTTCGCTCTTATTGCAAAAAATAAAAAATGTCTCATAAAATGTAATTTTGCTCTTATTGCAAAAAATAAAAAAGTCTCATAAAATGTAATTTCGCTCTTATTGCAAAAAATAAAAAATGTCTCATAAAATGTAATTTTGCTCTTATTGCAAAAAAATAAAAAATGTCTCATAAAATGTAATTTCGCTCTTATTGCAAAAAATAAAAAATGTCTCATAAAATGTAATTTTGCTCTTATTGCAAAAAATAAAAAAAGTCTCATAAAATGTAATTTCGCTCTTATTGCAAAAAATAAAAAATGTCTCATAAAATGTAATTTTGCTCTTATTGCAAAAAAATAAAAAATGTCTCATAAAATGTAATTTCGCTCTTATTGCAAAAAATAAAAAATGTCTCATAAAATGTAATTTTGCTCTTATTGCAAAAAATAAAAAAAGTCTCATAAAATGTAATTTCGCTCTTATTGCAAAAATAAAAAAGTCTCATAAAATTTAATTTCGCTCTTATTGCAAAAAATAAAAAAGTCTCATAAAATGTAATTTCGCTCTTATTGCAAAAATAAAAAGTCTCATAAAATGTAATTTCGCTCTTATTGCAAAAATAAGAAAGTCTCATAAAATGTAATTTCGCTCTTATTGCAAAAAATAAAAAAAGTCTCATAAAATGTAATTTCGCTCTTATTGCAAAAATAAAAAAGTCTCATAAAATGTAATTTCGCTCTTATTGCAAAAATAAAAAAGTCTCATAAAATTTAATTTCGCTCTTATTGCAAAATATAGATACATTTCGCATTTTATCGCTCATTAAGAACTACAACAGTATAATTAACATGTTTTTAAATATAAAATTACTTACTTTGATAGAAGTTGGGCTCATTTCGCATTTATCGTGATTTCTAAAATTGGCCCTTCTAATTATTACCATATATGTACAGTAGTGACTTCATCCACTCATATCGTCTTTTTCCACAAACTCAAGAAGCAACTTTCCTTACTCTAGCAGGTACAGAATTAATATGTGCGAATTGCATCACTACTAGAAGCCATCCTGCAGGTAAATGAAGTAAGGGCGCGAGACTTGGAGTCGATACATTGACCGGCTAGCTGGACACGACAGCGCGGGTGAACATATGGTTCTACTTTATCACCAGCACGCACATAATCTCCATCATCAGTCATCATTATCATCCTCGCTGCCATCAATTCATATATAGATCCATTCACAAATTGTGGTGTCTGTTAATGGGCTCCATGAATCCATTATAATAGGATCGCTATGCAAGGAGATTTCTCCCTGCCCGTTTATGTCAGCGTGATGATATCCGGATGAAATGTCATTGATTCGTATACGGATAATCCTATCAGAAAATTGTGCTTTTCCGGCAACGAACAGATATTATCTACTCTCTGATAATTTCTTCAGTGCCTACTGCACGATATTCGTAGATTTCAGGCTTTTTCTTGAAGATGTTTCATCTTGCAGGAGAGTGAGTTTCCTTCCCAAAGGAATGCAAGCGGAGAGATGAACGTGCGTCTGAAAACTATAGGGGAGAGTCGGGTAGTATCGGACATCGGGTAATATCGGACAGTGCGTTTATTTCATCTACCACCATGTGGTAGTACCTGAATGACATGGTTACGTTTCTCTATGCGACATCAAGAAACGTAACCATGCCAATCAGGTACTATCATTGTGTGGTAGATGAAAGAAACTCACTGTCCGATATTACCCGATGTCCGATACTACCCGACTCTCCCCTAATGGGGTGCGTATTTTCATTGTACTATTATTCCCAGCAAAAGGGCAGGACTTTGATTCCCATGTAATCTACATACTATGGTGGAGGATTGAGAACTCGAAGTTTGCTCAATTAACTGTCACTCCTACATATCCTATGAATTGCATCCCGTGCTCTTACAATGCCAATTCTTGGATCGAGCCACACTACTACTTGTCTTTGTTTAAACCATTTCCCTTTTCCAAATATAATTTTTCAATTCTCCGGCTGCCGGTAGTCATATACTCGTATAGACGTTTTTGATCAGAATTAAGCGCTTGCAAGAGTTTTGACCACGAATCTCAACCCATTGAATACAGAACTAACAAGCAAACGTTCTGATGGGGACAGATAAAAAAGTTATTTTTTTTCTTCCATCATGCTAATAATGTCAAAAGAAGTGCTTATACAAATTTTGGCCACTAGACCGCAATTACGAGGACCGTAAAAAAATAAGTTCGCCAGGGGTCGTTAACAGAAAGAAAACACAATTTCATTGGACACATTTATTGGAATGGACACAGCAATTGTTGAGCTATTTGTCAACATATTTTCCATCGGAATTGAGACATTTCTCATATCATGGGATCGACAGAGAGAGGTGCAGACGCAGTCAAACGCTGGTTCCGATCTGAGGCGGCTGACTTCTACGACACAAAAATTGATCCCATGGTATGACAAATGTCTCGATTCCAGTGGGGGATATGTTGACAAATAGCGCAACAATTGCTGTATCTGTTTAAATAAATATTTCCATGCAATTGTGCTTTTTCCTATACACGGCCCCAGGGAAAATCACATTATGGACGGCCTCATAATTGCGGTCGAGTGGCCAAAATTTATATAAGCACTTCTTTTGACATTATTAACATGGTGGAAGAAAAAAAATTAACTTTTTTATCTGTCCCCATCAGAACGTTTGCTTGTAAGTCTCGGGTTCGGTTGTTTATGACTGAGAGCAATACGAAATCCGGGTCTATGGTCAAGGATGATAAGCTCCGTCATATTTCTGAATAATATAATTATGTAGACTGCGTCCTTTTTCGAGTTCAATCCCCCATCACAATTCTGTTAATTATTTTCTGGGATAACGATCTCTGAATTGGATAGAGCTGGCTTGCATATGAATCCACAACCCCGAGGCTAACGTTTTTCTCCCTCAAATCGTCGTCTCCTAAGTCGATAGCACCACTTTTGAATACTAGTTATGCTTTGAAAGTGTTCTCAAATACTGACTGTACACAATATCAAGTGTTGTCCCGCGCCGTAGCGTCGTGGTCTAAGGCATCATGCCTAGGACTCGCGTTACGAAATGCGCACTGGTTCGAGTCCTCATGGGGGAAGAAATTTTCCAAAGAATTTTCGGCCAGTGTATGGGACCGGTGCCCACCCAACATCGTGATACACTTGGGGAGCTACAATAGGTAGCGAAAATCAGGTTTCGCAAACCAGCTATAAGGACTGGGGAGGATCATCGTGCTAACCACACGATACCTTCATTCTGTTTGGATGATCGTCCACCTCTGCTTCGGCATGTGGACGTGAGCCAGTAGCAAGCTGGTCGGTTTTGGCCCTTCATGGGCTATAGCGCCTGCAGAATTTTTTCAGCATTTTTCCTCGTGTCAGTGACTTTTTTTGAAGTGTAGAATTATACTGAACTTTAAAAATAAAACAACAAATGTCCCAGGACTCAGGAGATAGATAAAGTGTATCCCGCGCCGTGACGTCGTGGTCTAAAGCATCCTGTCTAAGGATCGTGTTACGGAAATCGCGCTGGTTCGAGTCCTCATGGGAAAAAATGTATGGAACCGGTGCCCACCCCGCACGAGATGAATTTGGGGAGGTACGATAGGTAGCGAAATCCGGTTTCGAAAACCAGCTATAAGGACTGGGGGAGGATCATCGTGCTAACCACACGATACCTCCATTCTGGTTGGTATACTCTGCCTCCAATTGGTGAGGACAGTAATCGCTGCTATTATGCTGGTGGGTTTGGTTGTCCTGTAATAGGGGTAACTATTGACACAGCGTCGATAAATGACCGATTGAAACATAAAATTTATGTTAAATATACAGTATTTGACAAAATTATACGGACGGAACACTCGTTTAACCAGATACGTTTTTTTTTAATTTGACAAGGAACTGTACCAAGTGAAAGCTTCAATTTTTACTGGTGTTCGCTACTATAAGTATTGTATTCTTCACCTGACATAATTAGGAACATTAAATCCAGACGTTTGAGATGGGCAGGGCATGTAGCACGTATGGGCAATCCAGAAATGCATATAGAATGTTAGTTGGGAGGCCGGAGGGAAAAAGACCTTTAGGGAGGCCGAGACGTAGATGGAAAGATAATATTAAAATGGATTTGAGGGAGGTGGGCTTATGTGAGTGCGGCAATGAACCTCCGGGTTCCTTAAAAGCCAGTAAGTAAGTAAGTAAGTAAGTAAGTAAGTAAGCAAGTAAGTAAGTAAGTAAGTAAGTAAGTAAGTAAGTTCGCTACTATGTGCAGGCAAGGGTATCCATCAGATACATGCAATGACTATACAATATTACCAACTCCGCATGTTTTCTAGCAGATAGGAAAGCACTCTTACTTATACAATTGGATCAATTATTAAAGAATGGTACATTTTGAATTTGCAAAAGAAAGTAATTAAAACATGTACGGATTTGAAAAATTTACTTAAACATTCATAATTTTATTATTTTTTTCCCATTACCTCCTGGCCTAATTGCCTCATGAATGATGCCTTATTGGTGTCGCATTACGCCACGCACTTTATTACAGTCATAAAGGACATAACTGCTTGGAAAATCGGAGGAGAATAGCTCTCTTGAATTATTTCACAGACACAATAGTCTATGTAGCGCTCCTGTAATCATGATCAGTACGAAAAGAAAAGCGTATTTCTTCTGTTTCGTTAAAAATACTAAGAAAAATGTCCATATCGGTATTTCAACGTATCTTTCATCGGGCGAATGGTGTATTGCCTTCATGCATCACGCTGGCGTATTTTTTTCTGTTTTATTATTTGTTGTTCGTTGCTGGGGAAGAAGGGCTCCTTCTCCCGCGCGATAGTTTGTCAACTGTTCCGCATTGTTTTCGGCGTCGACCTGACTGCTGTCTGTAATCGGCTGCAACTCCGCGTCCCCAGGGACGGAACGAGGTGGAGGGAAGATAGGGATTAATCCCAACTCTGTTTGGTGGAGCGAATGTTTTTATCTGACCTCGGCGGCGGTCCTGGAAATAATTGGGAGAAAAAAGTCTGCTTAATGTCGGCCAGAAGTGTAATGCGAACGTATCGGCTCTGTGCTGTGATGCACGCCGTACCTCTCCCCTGATTGCAATTAACGGGGGGACTTAATTATCTCTATGACTTAGGCCTGCTTAGTGCACATCTGAATACTAGTTTCGGTCGTTGCTGTAGGAGAGAAACAGTTCCGACGTGGAAGTTATTTCTGCACGAAATACTATTCTCTATACTTACCGTGATACAATAAGTATAGAGTAATGTCTTGAGGCTTTATGAAACATATTTTGTTGTCACAGTGAAAAATAACAAATTGAAATAGATTGAAACACAAAATAATATACCAAAATAACGTCAAGAAGATGTGAATTACAGTCATGGTCCCTTTGAATGATGCCTGAAAATAGCTATTGATCCTTTGCGTGTTTGTTTTTAAAATAATGTGTTTAATCTGTAACTACAGTCAATGTATTGTTATTAGTATCTCTTTGTTGTTACCTATTGCTTTAAAAAGAATGTGTTTAATTTGTAATCTTAAGGGGAGAGGATGATATTTTTTAAACTTTTTTCCTATTTGGTGTAAATTATTAATTATTTGTATGTAGAGAGCTCATAGCTGTGGAAACTCAACCAAATAAAAATATTTGAAAAAAAAAATTATTTGGGGGCCCAAATTTGAAAAAAATATACCCAATGCAGGATTGTACTAAAACCGATATATCTAAACCGTTTTTAAATATAGATTCAAACAGTTTTTGCAATGCATTTGCAAAAGTATGTTCTACAAACTGTCTGTAACAGAATTTTGATATCAGTCCCTACGTCTGTAAAATAAACAATTAAAATTTAGTAACAATTTTCTGATTTCCTTTCTTGCAAACAAACGGACGTATTTTTTAAATGAAATCAATTAACAAAATTCTGTTACATAGAAAAGTTTCCTAATAGCCTAAAGAATGTGTGTTCTAAATTTCATGCATGTATCTTTAATAGTTCAGAAATTATATTCATTTTGTCTGGCAATGTAGCAAAAAAATGAAGTTACTGGAAACCGATAGAAGCGGGAGTATGATTTAAAACTTCATAGCGCAGGAAGTTTAAAAATGACGTCTCAACATCCGATAAGGGCACAAATAACCACAAAATGTTATGCAATGCATTCCACACATATCAAAGGGTATTTTAAAGAGAAAAAAACAATTTTTTGAAAATTTAATTTATCATAAACAACAATAAAAGTGGGCGAGTGATTTAAAAATCCATAATGCAGGAAGTTTAAAAATGGCGATCCACACATATCACAGAGTATTTTAAAGAATATATATATATATATATATATATATATATATATATATATATATATATATATATATATTTTAAATTTAGTCATTTTTCATCAGAAATACCATCCTGTCCCCTTAAGTTATTTTTCCTACTATTCCATTACTGTACTGCTTACATTTGTTTTTAAATCTTTTGTATTGCCCTACCATTATATATTGCCCTTCAAGAATTTCGTTATTCGTTACTTGTAAATCATTACTTGTGTTATATTTTAATTATTGTACTTGTTCCTGAATCATGTATGTAACTTGTAACCGTAAATCATTGCTTGTAATATCCCTTTATTACTCTTAACTGTTCCATTGTTCATGAATTAGGTATTAATTTGAAAGTGAAAGACAAACTTTGTTTTATCAATCTACTATTGATTATTTTTTAAGATCGTGTATTTACTCTGAAACGGTTAGACATTCTTGTATACCTTTTACGTTGATTATTCCTCAAACATCTCATTAATCTTTAACAGGATCCATTCTTTCACTAATGTGCATGCTTCTACATAATTCATGTGAATTGTAACTGTGACCACTATTTTATGTTATCACTTTACTATTGTTTATTGGTTATAAAATATGTATTTTGATGCCAACTATAGCCCTAATATACCTCAGGGAAATAGGGTTTATTAAATTGGACAATAAAAAAAAATACTATTGTGCACAGTGCATCATTTTCGCACATATGAACACGAATAATATGTCCAATATACCAGACAGTTAATAAACGATTGTCTTTAAATAACATATAATGAACTTTTCAATTTAGGCCTTAACATTTTGCAGCCATTGAAATAATAATCACTGGTTGAATTGCAGCTCTGTCAAATTATTAACGATCTGAATCTTGTGCGGGGTGCGAAGTAGAGTCGCGGCTAAGCCAGAAGGTCGCGGATTCGATTCCCGATTGTGTCATGGATTTCCTCCATTAATCTAATCCTTAAGGTCTGGGACTCGCTCAGATATAAGTAACAGTATACCTTATTTTATTTCAAGAAGTGCAGTTCGGTTGCTCCTTTGAACACCGAATTGCACTCCTTGAAATAAAATAAGGTATATCCTTCGACTGCTTCTGTAGGGGCGTGAGCATTTATAACTATGATATCGCACCATCTACCCTTAAGTACTAAATACGATAACCTATCACTGATAAATTCGACCTTTTTTACTGCTGATTTTATTCTTTTATGAATAAAGAATCCTGTTCCTAATTGGTGATTATCGTTTCCTTCCCCATAATACAACAAGTAATCTCCTATTTGTGTTATGCCGCTCCCATCTAACCCAACCTCTTGTACTCCCACAAAGTCTATTCTATATCTAGCTAGTTCTTTTGCTACTAATGTTACCCCTCCTGTTCTATATAGACTTGTAACATTCCAAGTACCAAATCTCAAAACCTTATTCCTTTGCTGTGGTCGTGCCAGAGAATCAGTCCCATTCCGAGGCTTATTTGAAGGATTCGTAACAAGCTTAAATCCCGAAAAGACAAAGTATATGATTATGTCTCGTGACGAGAATATTGTACGAAACGGAAATACAAAAATTGGAAATTTATCTTTTGAAGAGGTGGAGAAATTCAAATATCTGGGAGCAACAGTAACAAATATAGATGATACTCGGGAAGAAATTAAACACAGAATAAATATGGGAAATGCCTGTTATTATTCGGTTGAGAAGCTCTTATCATCCAGTCTGCTGTCAAAAAATCTGAAAGTTAGAATTTATAAAACAGTTATATTATTCTTTATGGTTGTGAAATTTGGACTCTCACTTTGAGAGAGGAACATAGGTTAAGGGTGTTTGAGAATAAGGTGCTTAGGAAAATATTTGGGGCTAAGAGGGATGAAGTTACAGGAGAATGGAGAAAGTTACACAACACAGAACTGCATGCATTGTATTCTTCACCTGACATAATTAGGAACATTAAATCCAGACGTTTGAGATGGGCAGGGCCTGTAGCACGTATGGGCGAATCCAGAAATGCATATAGAGTGTTAGTTGGGAGGCCGGAGGGAAAAAGACCTTTACGGAGGCCGAGACGTAGATGGGAAGATAATATTAAAATGGATTTGAGGGAGGTGGGATATGATGGTAGAGACTGGATTAATCTTGCTCAGGATAGGGACCAATGGCGGGCTTATGTGAGGGCGGCAATGAACCTCCGGGTTCCTTAAAAGCCAGTAAGTAGTAGTAGTAGTAACATTCGACTGCTACTATTGCCTATTAGCTTCAATGGAGGTGAATGCCCTTAAAGATTCATTTATATGCAGCCTCATCTCCACTAGTTGTCTGGCTCTTCTAAATGTAAGACATAAATGTATGGCTAGAGCCAGGAAGTTCACGCCCTGAAAACCTATTAGGCTAAAATATATGCATGCAAGAATGCCTTTAAAAACCTTAAAATATGCTAATAAATATGCACTAATAAAATTCTATATTTCTTGATATTAGCCTACTAATAAATAATAATAATAATAATAATCATAATAATAATAATAATAATAATAATCAATAAATGTAGTAACATTATAGGTCAAACTAGATGAGATTAAACTCACATTAATTGTTGAGAGCGGCACACAACTGTGCCGTGAGATTTGCTAGGAGTGCCGCTAAACTTTCAATACTTTTCTGGTAAAAATAATTGTGATAATTTCACCCAATACCAGTGTTCAAAAATAGAATATGATGGTTTTATTTAAAAAATCCAAAACATGCATTTTTATGCAATATAAAATCGGCTTTAATGACTTAGAACGCGAGAATATGCCTCAATAATATAAATGTCATGAAATATTATGCATTTATAAAAAAAAACGAAGTATGGAAATATATGCAACATAAAATTTGGTTTGATAAGCTTAAATGTTGATGATTGGTACAGATAATTAATCAGCAATTAATTACAGCCGATTGAAAATATGTGTAAATGCATGAACTTCCTGGCTTTACACACGGCATATGGTATAACTGAAGTCCATCGGTGGCGCATTTGTCTACCGATGAGAGATTTCCTTCGGCCGCTGGTTCGGTCTGATCACTTGGTTCAGTTCTTTCTAACTGTAAAACGAATATCAAGTAATCTCATGGCGAATCTTAGGATTCGTCTCGCTATTACCAATTATATCAACGCTAGATAAGCTCGCAGTTGATACAGCGTTCTTAAATAATCGATTTAAAAGAAGATAATAATAAACTAAGCTGTGTTGGAAAGAAAGGATGAAGAAAGAATGAGGCTGAAACTGATCAGAAAGAGGAAAAGGAACTGGCTGGGTCACTGGCTGAGAAGAAACTGCCTACTGAAGGATGCACTGGAAGGAATGGTGAACGGGAGAAGAGTTCGGGGCAGGAGAAGATATCAGATGATAGACGACGTTAAGAATTATGGATCATAAGCGGAGACAAAGATGAAGACAGAAAATAGAAAAGACTGGCGAATGCTGGGTTTGCAGTGAAAGACCTGCCGTTGGGCAGACCACTATGTATGTATGTACAGGGACATCACTTTATTTTTACCAACATTTTTGACATTAACTTGGCTGTACTCGGAAACACTGTTACCCCCTTAGTTAACTCCCTTAATAACACTAACCTTTCAGTTGTTACCCTTAACAACACGCTAATCCCTTATTCATCTGTCGTAAAAAATCTTGGCTTCTTTTTTGATAATAATCTAAGTTGAAATTTTAAAGTTAAAGAAACGATAAAAAAAATCTGTTCCTCCTTTCACTCTTTGAGTCGCTTGAGAAACTTCTTGCCCCAGCAACTAAAACTTACCCTAGTACAAACCCTAGTAATGCCGCACTTCGATTATTGTGACGTTTTGTTAAGTGACCTAAGTTCTGAACTGTCAGTCAAGTTACAGCGAGCTCAGAATATGTGCGTCAGATACGTGTGCAACATCCGACGATATGATCACATATCACCGTCCTTCGCAAGTCTCTCGTGGCTCCGACTTAAAGAACGCAGAACTTTACACTCTTTGTCTTTACTCTTTCGAATTCTGCACACCTCAACACCAAATTACCTTTCGTCTCGTTTCTCTTATCTATACTGTAACCACGACGTAAATACCAGATCACTTATCTGTGGCACGCTAAATATACCTCTTCATAGAACATCTTGTTATTCCTCATCTTTTACAATATCCACCTCGCGTCAATGGAATTCCTTGTCACAAAGTATTAGGGGCTGCAAGACAACAAACACCTTTAAGAACAGCTTAAAAGATAACCTTATTAGCATTTCACTCCAATCATACTGATTTAAAATATTACTGACTACACTGTTGCTTTTTTCTTTAGACATCATCCTGATTGTGCTGCATTCTCAAAATTGTCTCATAATAATCTCTTTCTATTATCTAATATCATTTGAAATATATTAACATTCTATGTATTTTAGTTTAATTCTGCTACACAGTTTATTTCAGTGTTTAATTAATAGTTCATAGTATTTTGTTGTTTAATTCGTAAATAACTCTTGTATACGTGTAACTCTCACCTAAATCAAACTGTTGGATTCTTTGTAAGTTCATGCATATGTATATACACTTTTTGCTGGTTGAGTGGAAGAGAAGGCCTTACGGCCTTAACTCTGCCAGCTAAAATAAATCATTATTATTATTATTATTATTATTATTATTATTATTATTATTATTATTATTATTATTACAGAAGTTTGGTGTTACTAGTGCAATGTGTAAGCAAATCATTTTACTAGCTATAGGAGGAGAGAAAAGTAGTGTATCCGTTTATGATACAGGGAGAAACAGTATTACGGTATTTTATAAAAAAATAGTAGAATAGTAACAATTTTTTTTCACAAACCCAACTCTTCAGGCGGTTATATTCATTATGTAACGTCTGCTTTATTCAGCATATTACTAACCTAATTTATTCCTGGGAATTTTGTGAGCACTTACGTAAGAAACCCCAATTTCTACAGCTAGCTTCTTGACCGACTTATTAGGACTTCACTGCACCCTTTCTCTAGCATCTTCTATAGCATCTTCCACCTTTGTGGTCATCTTACACTTTTCTTCCTTTCTGTAGACCCTGTTGCTGTAAATTTATCTACCAGATTAATGACACTTCTACGAAAATATTCCGTAATTATATAATCAGGAAAGCGTAAAAAAACTGTTTTTCACATTCGCTTATATTGTACTTCCAGTTTCCATCATCGTCCTTCATAGCTACAAACAGTAAAACAAAACTCTTGTTTAAATAATGCTGTTAAGTACCGTACCATATTATAGGGTACCGTACTTTCGGTAACGCTAATATTCACTTCTGCTCAGTCCACACAGATAAATTCAGTTATGCTACACACGATACCTGCGTGAAAATAAACTTCAATAATATAAGCTCTTTCTTCTATAGAAAATGCAACATATTTTTAAAACACACTGTACTCTGTACTGTTTACTTCACTGCTAGCAACAGCGGTCGTAAGTTTGTGTGGCGACGTTAGCAAGGACATTAGTGAAAGGGGTGGGAGTCAAGTACATTCAGAAACGCAGGTACAATAAAAGTGCAAGGAAAAATAAAGTGATGTCCCGGTATAATAAGAAACTCCGGCAAATAAATTATGCAACGGACGATCTTTACCGGCTTGCAGCTTATCGTGCACTTACGCAATCATTGGTCTATAGTGCGTGCTACGCCTATATGCGATGAAATATTCCAAGTCAGAAGGTTGGCAAGCGAGCCAGCACGTCCTGACGAGACCTCGTAAACAGCAAGCTGAAGTCCTGTACCACCCCAAAACTTCATACCGACCTATTTTTAATAATTGCAGATTACAAACTAGATGAAGTCACGGGAAGGGAAACTAGCGTATCCCGAGAAAAATCCTCTGCAGCTTTTGCTTTGCTCACCACAATCGAACTCGGGTCGCCTGTATGCAAGACTAGCGCAGTGCTCTGCCACAGATGCGTCCGCTATTGGGTTGAAGCACTCAGGTTCGGAAATTAAGGTTTTGAGTTAGATTTGTCACGTATTAATGCGATAATGCGTACCGTTTATCTAACACGTGCTAACCCCACGACGCAGTAGTCCCGCCACTTGTGGTGTAATGTCAGCCTGAAGTCTTCCCCTGAAACGGACTGAGGAGAGGGAAATGAAAACACTCGGTACATATTGTAGGCATATAAATTTATGCTTGATATATGGAAGGAAAGGGGAGGCTTCGGGCCACTGCTGCATGTACAGTCACGCCCAGAATTCCTCTCCATCCCACTGTTAGTGCAGCATGAAGTGAACGTTTGCAATATTTGGCTTTAAAAACATATGCAGCGTAGTAAAGAGTGATCAGTAATGGGCTCTAAGATCAGGGTGCGAATTAAGATTTCTGATGAGGGGGGATAGAATCCTAGACAGAGAATACCACACATAAAATTATTGCTATCCTCATTCGATACGGCTCAACGCTTGGTTGAACTGAGTTGCTTGTCTTGCATCTTGATCATAATGACATGAGCAGGCTTAAGATAAGATGTGTAATTCCTAAGTTATCGATTGTTGTCAGCTTGCCGATGATGATAATACATCAATATTATTTTCTTTGCTTACTTTATACTTTATAAAGTATACTCGTATTAAAACAATTATATTTCGTGAGGAGGCTGGAAGTTATCCCTGGTAGGGATGTTAATATGAATTTATGAGAGGGGTATAACTTTCCAACAGGGGGGAAATCCCCCCCCTCCTCCCGTTAATTCGCACCCTGCTTAACATTGAATTTCTGCTATGTCTAGGTATCGATGATGATGATGATAATAATAATAATAATAATAATAATAATAATAATAATAATAATACTTACTTACAAATGGCTTTTAAGGAACCCGAAGGTTCATTGCCGCCCTCACATAAGCCCGCCATCGGTCCCTATCCTGTGCAAGATTAATCCAGTCTCTATCATCATACCCCACCTCCCTCAAATCCATTTTAATATTATCCTCCCATCTACGTCTCGGCCTCCCCAAAGGTCTTTTTCCCTCCGATCTCCCAACTAAAACTCTATATACATTTCTGGATTCGCCCATACGTGCTACATGCCCTGCCCATCTCAAACGTCTGGATTTTAATAATAATAATAATAATAATAACAATGATAATAATAATAATAATAATAATTCGCCTCTGATTAAGATTCTGGTTGATATGTACAATTGTTTGTATGCGTCTGAAGTCTTTTAGTGTAATAGAATATGTTACTAGTCAACGATGTACTGTATGCACTGGAGGAGGAAAGGAACTGGCCACCGTAACCCATTATCTCCTGGCTTAGTTGCCTCATGAATGATACCTTATTGGTGTCACTTATGATGTTCAGACCTGTCTTCGGACAGTTGACTAAACCACAGTCGCTTCAAAAATTTCAAACTTATTGCTAAAAAATATTTTGCATTTCCATGGAAACATTACTAAGCGAGTATTATTGATGCCACCACTTGAATAAATTTCTATTGCACGAAAACTCAGATTGGATTTTAATGTTTTGTGGATCAAGAAATTTTCAGCCTATAACGATGGACATTTGTTAACGGACGAACATTTAATGGCGAAACGTTTTTGGACAAAAATGGATGAAAATTCCTGGAAGATTTTTTTATTTATTTTAGTAGGTTATTTTACGACGCTTTATCAACATCTTAGGTTATTTAGCGTCTGAATGAGATGAAGGTGATAATGCCGGTGAAATGAGTCCAGGGTCCAACACCGAAAGTTACCCACCATTTGCTCATATTGGGTTGAGGGAAAACCCCCGAAAAAAACCTCAACCAGGTAACTTTCCCCTACCGGGAATCGAAACCGGGCCACCTGGTTTCGCGGCCAGACGCGCTAACCGTTACTCCACAGGTGTGGACTTCCTGGAAGAGTGTTTGTAATATGACGGGCAATTAATGGCTTGTTAAAATGTTAAACAACTCTGCTAAATGATATGTATGTGTGACCAGTGAGTGCAAGAGTTATTGGCTCATATTATTATTATTATTATTATTATTATTATTATTATTATTATTATTATTATCATTATTATTATTATTATTATTATTATTATCATTATTTAGTTTTCGACCACCTACATTAACACTGAATACGTTACACTTTCTACAGAGTTGAAACCCAATATTATTGCAGCTTCGTTGCCGTTGCATCTAACACTACTTTGTTGTGATTTGTCTCCGTGTACCGAGACATATTGGAATACTGTCCAGATAACCACAGTCCTATTCAGCTAATGAGTCATATAATTTAGTTTTTAGCATTGAATTACTGCAGCGATTAAAACAACCCTAAATTAAATGCCAACTGGAAATGCAAATGACACGCCGTCCATCGGAGAAGACGTTCGGAGTGAAGACATCCCGACAGTGTCGATATTCCAGGACGGAAGATTATATAGCACACTTACTTGAGATCACCGCGGCGATATTACAGAGTGGTGACATGGGTAAAATGACGAAAAGGAACAGAAAGCTCAAACCCAGGAACTAGACAGATGATGAGCAGACCAAGCCGGGAATCGATTTCCGAACTCAGCCGACCCTTCCTTGCAAGACACAGTCAGCAGATCCAAGCGGAGGAAAACTGTCGGAGTGAGGAGCTGAGCTGAGAACTACAGGCGTGTGGGCATACATCCACTCTGAGAAGACAAAAACACCCGCTATCTAAAGGCACAGTGCCTACTGGTATTTCGAGAATGTCGAGTTTAATGGTCGGGTTATATGTATGTATGTATACCAGCCGTGGCGAAAATGCAATCGTGCGCCAAGCCATTGTGTAACCTGCAACGTGCATAGCACCTATGGAGGGAGGCGGACACCCGAAGGGGAAGTGAAGCAACTGTCTCACTTATTAACGGATTTTCATTTTCCTTACGTCAAAAGCACTTAAATACAATATTATACAGTATAAGGTTACAAACTAATGTTTAGTACGTACAACGAAGAAAGAAATGAACAAGAAAACATAGGACACATTATCACAACCTAAAATTAACTGACTTCAGAATGTCTCTGCGACAGAGTTTCAAAATCAGGAATTATGTCACTTACTGCCAGTCGTAGTTGATCACGAAGGTATTTGTCTGTCAGTCGTGATCTAAATTCGGTTTTTATTATTTTCATTACTGAAAATAATTTTTCACAAACGTAAGTTGTAGCGAACATGGCTTCAACAGAGCAAGCGAAAGAACGAAGCTTCGGATATTTATTTTTTGGCAAAGATTTGAAAGTTCAACATTTGTCAAGTTCTTACATCTAGATATCATTTGACATCACATTATAAATCTGAGAGTTTAAATTGAAGATCTAACTGCATTATTCGTACATCTGCTGAAAAAGGATCGACGTACAGAAATAATAATAATAATAATAATAATAATAATAATAATAATAATAATAATAATAATAACACTTAATCTTTTAATGTTTCATGAGTGACATGTATTATAATGTTGTTTTATGTTATATAACCGTTTTCCTCGTAATACTTGTGAACAAATCATACATTTAATATTCTCATCATATTGACAGCAAAAAATGCGTCCTCCCGTCCTACTTGAAACTTTCGTTTTTGTAGAGGTACATGGTTTCAAGAGAGACATTGCGACGATACGCCACTCGCAGGTCAGAGACAAATACAAATGGAACGGAGTTTGACTCCAGTGAGTGAGAGGGTGGGGTTGGGGGAGCAAGAGACATGCACAACTATCATTGCGAGCCACAATGTGCTCGTGAGTCACATTTTCGCCTCGGGTGATGTATACCCACCAAGAGCCAAAGTATGGGGAAATTGTCACAGAATAAGGGTCACCGGCATGCCTCAGGGATAAGGAGCTGGTTTCCTGATCCAAGTCTCCTGGGGCGTGGGTTGGGGGTGGAATCCCGCGTGGGCTGGTTTCTCGGCGCCTTCCCCAAATGTCAGGCAAATCATCTCTGCCACGAATTTTACAGACGCTGAATAATTTCGCAGTTGATATATCGTCGTTAAACACAAAACTTGGTGACTGCTGTTTTAAAACCGTTTCATTTCACCATTCTCATGTTTTCCTTTCATAACGATCCGAGTTCTCTGCTGTAACTCAAACGATGGCACTTCTAGCTACGAACTCAACGGTTCCTCGATTCCAGACGCAGAAATTCTAATTGGTCTCTTTGCATTGGGTCTGGGGCCCGTTTCACAATCTTTACAAATTACAAATTAACAATTTACAAATAACAAGTAAAAGATTACAAATGCTTGTAAATTGTGTTTCACAATGCTATTTCATTAGTTTGTAAAGTTTGACGAACTTTACAAAATCAGCTAAAGAAATTTACAAATACACATTTTTGGGTACACAATATCGCCAACGACAGTTCACAAAAATCGCTAAGGAGCAGAAGTAAGTCGCTGTATTTTTACTACTATCGATACATAATGTTTATATTTTGTACTAAAATAAATTATTCTAAGCTTGCTGATTCATATTTCACCAACAGAAAATATAAAGCATTGTTAAAAAATTAAAAGTATTTAGATTTTTATATATTGGCGACAATGGAGTTTCATGTGTTGTGATTGGTCTTGTATACCAATACGTCTATTACTTAAATGACCAAAGTTAGCACCAAATTCAGTCAAATAAGTAAATAACAGATTTGGTCCATGTACAAATATGCAATTTATAAAATAATTACGATGTCTAACTACAAAATCAGGTTCATTTTTTGTGTTGATCCATCAGTATTTATTAATGTTGCACCCATATCCTCACAAACAATAGTGATCCCATCAGCAGCATAAAAATTCTGTGCTGTAGTAGCCTAAATAACATTTTGGTGATCAAAAACCTGCCTCGAATTTAACTCTTTTAACAACATCAACTACCCTGTGGGCACTTTCGCACACTGATATCTTAGAAATTCCGTGCTTATCTGCTAACCCACGGAACTGACAGCTAGTATGCAACCAATGCAAAACAATACAGTTCTCGCTTTGAGGTTAGGGCATCACTTTTCCCTGTTGGATATGATGTCCCGTATCTTGTAGGAGAGATTCCAGCGAAACGGGACTCGAAACGACTTCAGAATACCGCGTAAGTAGTGTCGCTATTGCATTATTGTATTATTTATTTTTGGTGCAGGGAACTTCTTTATTAAGTACGAGTATTTAGGTATTAAATACAGTCTTCGTATATAAATACTTACGCGGTATTCTGAAGTATAGCGCGGGACTCATTCGAACCTTTCATTAAATTCATACAATGATACGAACGTGTTATTAATTCTTGCCTGGAGAATTTTACGTATACGTCTTCGTTTGATTAGGCCTAAATTCAATATCTTCGTCTGAGTCATTAGAACTCCTTAATAACATCAAAACTGCTTTAGTTTAATTATTAATATTATCCAGTTGCTCAAAAATTAATTTAATAAGTATTTCTTTATTATATTTATTCATTATTTGTTGCAATATAAAACTTTACACATCTCACAGGTATTGTAGAAAATATGCTAATTTTACAAGTAAAATTTATACGTTTGTAAAATTACTCTTCATTGTGAAACAGAATACTTGTAAAGTGAGCAAAATTTAATTTGTAGAGATTTGATTTCCTTTGTAAAGTTCAACATTATAAAGAAAGATTGTGAAAGAGAAATTTACAATTTACAAGCAAAGTTTACCATTTACGAAGATTGTAAACATTGTGAAACAGGCCCCTGGTCACATGTCTCTTATCTTGCGTATGTGGTCGGTTTGTGCCTCGCTCACAATATGAGCATGAAGACGTGTCTGCAATGGGACAACCCTTCGGGCTTACGCGACGATGACATGCAGCGGCAGGTTACAACGTCAACTAATTATCAAAGGTGAAATGATAGAGCAATGAAATACAAGTTTGGCTAATCGAATGTAAACTAATACATCAGAATACATGGCCAAAATACTCGTAGTTGACCTTCAGCATGATTGTAACTTTATAGGCCTATGTGTATTTTACTGGTGTTGTGAATTTGTTAAGTCTTTGCTTCTTCTGACGGAAGAGCTATTATTAAATGATCAAAATTTGAACAAAGGAAGGCAGCATGCAGATCAGAGCTTAGCGCCTCGCAACAGATAAAAAATAATTATTAATGAATTAAACAAAAAAGAAATAGTGACTCGAGGTACGAAATTAAAGCAAGGACATAATCAACTACAGTTGTGTCGAGATTTTAGGTCTTCTGGGATCGCAACCGGCCATAATTAATCAATTCCGGGTGTTGTGAAATGTTTGTCACGTGCAAACTTAGTGGGAGAGCGCACATGACTGACATGCTAGAATTAATATTCACGTTACAATATTATTTATAATTTAATTATTGCAGTATGATTGCTTATCGATTCACATTGTTCTTATAGAATTGTGCAGTACACGAATGATCGTCATGTGCAGGCTATATCGGCAAACTTAATCTAGCTTGTGAACACACTTTGAACACCTTCCGTATAAAAGGATAAAAACTCTCAAGCGATAATAGTAAACACTGAATATTTGAACCTGTAATTTCTCTGAATATAATTTCTAAAGAATAACAAATCGGCGAAAAACAAACTATTCGCTTGGAGAAGTATCAACTGTATCAGCAACAAAATGTTTAGTGACATTAAAATCGAAGACTCAGTTAACAGAATTTAATAATAATCCGTGGCGCTACAGCCCACGAAGGGCCAAGACCGACCAGCCGGCTGCTAGCCTCACGGCCACATGCCGAAGCAGAGGTGGACGATCATCCAACCAGAATGGAGGTATCGTGTGGTTAGCACGATGAGCCCCCCCAGCCGTTATAGCTGGCATTCGTAACCGGATTTCGCTACCTATTGTAGCTCCCCAAGTGCATCACGATACTGGGTGGGCACAGGTCCCAAACACTGGCCGAAATTTCATGAGAAAATTTCTTCCCCCATGAGGACTCGAACCAGCGCGCATTCCGTAACGCGACGCCACGGCGCGGGACTAACAGATTTTACTTGTGCCTATTTTAAGGTAGGGGAGAGTTGGGTAGTATCGGACATCGGGTAATATCGGGGACAGTGAGTTTCTTTCATCTACAACCAGATGATAGTACCTGAATGACATGGTTACGTTTCTGTGATGTCACATACAGTTACGTAACCACGTCATTCAGGTACTACCATCTGTGGTAGATGAAAGAAACGCACTGTCCGATATTACCCGATGTCCGATACTACCCAACTGTCCCCTATATGTAATGCCACGTAGCTAATAATATTTAATTTCAATAAGTAAGCAAGAAACACGACTAAACTTTATGAAACATGTCCCCCTCTGTGGAATAACGGTTAGCACGTCTGACCGTTCAAATCCTGGTTGGGGCAAGTTACCTGGTTGTTTTCCCTCAACCAAAGTAGAATTGCTGGATTCATTTTGTCATCATAATTACACTTCCCCTCTTTCACCATCATCATCATCATCATCATCATCATCATCATCATCATCATCTCTGTTTCTTTCCTAGGTTTCGGGCTTGCTCCGTTATAAAGTCGGAGAGGGCTGGCCTAGGGGCGAGTGGAGTTGCTTGCTTGAAACCTGGGTACGCAGCGAACCTCAGGCCCGGTTGCAGAAACGCAAATCAAATCAGTCCCTGATCGCCAATCAGTTGATGTCTGATTTATTTGATTGTTCATTGCGTTGCACAAACGTGAATCTCCAATCAACTTATCTCAATTTACTAATTGCTGATTTGAGAAAGAAATACATTTGACAACAGCGCTATTTAGCAACCACAGCCAATTTAATGCTCTTTAAATGTCGCGAAACGAATGCATCAAGTGGGCGGTGACTAGGAAAACAAATGAATGTTCAAGTGAATGTTTTGCTGTTTTGTTGCTTTTTGTAGAAAAGAAACAGGCAGATTCTGTTTGTATATAGACTACAATATAGTGAAAAAAAATGAAGCAAAAAACGTGAGGGGGCTTCTATTGTGGGATTTGCTAGGGGAGTCGACAAGAAATTGGAATATGCATAGCCTCCATAACCCAAAATAATTCCATTTCCCATCTCTGTTTACAAATGGAGCTCGTAACCTACTCATTAAAAATATTGTGTTGTCATGTGTAGAACCCTGCCAACGGGCTACAACATTCCAGAATTTCAATGATGGTGTAGACTACATATTGCCTGTATATTCACAGAAAAGAAACCTTTTCTATTTCGATAAAGTTCGGCATCATTTCAACCAGGTGACTGGATGGGGATGTGAGCAGTCTACACAACCAATATTAGGCTACTCTTGGAAATCCTGACATGGCTGAAAATTCTCTCTGGATTTCAAATCGTTCCCTGTTTGAAGTTTGGGGATTTATGAGACCCTGCCATAACAAAGCAATTTCATACATAACAGTTCTAACTACTCGGCAAATAGTTGATTTGTGGACCCTAACAAGATAACCCAAGACCGCCTGAAAAATTCCAACAGCATAAAATCTCAGCATTATTAGAACTTGGTTCATAGGAGAAAGTGGAAGGTTTCGATTTGTCTGTCTGCATATATTTGTTTCAATTTTCAAAACACATGAATCCTTACTTAACCTAAATCTTTGCTCGAATTCTCTGTCATTATACATAAACACAATTTATGTCTATCACGGAAACGCCTTCTTCTTAATATTTTTTTCATTCTAAAATTTCTTCATCAGAAGAATCCATTATGTCGAAAACAATATTGTTACGTTATAACTACTTACTATAAACATTACAGTAACTGCATTATAAACAGAACGACATAAATAGCCTACTTGATCGATGATCAGTGACTTAACCAGCAAAAATCTGTTGATCAAATCTGATGGAAGATTGATCTCCGATCAAACACTGATTGTTCTTTCTGCAACAGAAATAGAACTGATGGCCAATCAAACCCTACTTGATTGCCAATCATATTTTGATCGGTGTTTCTGCAACCGGGCCTTAGTGTAGTCAGCCGTGTGGATCGGGAATGTCCTTAGCTTGAGGGTTAGAGCAGTACCGTTACTTATGTGATAATGAACGCGTTCATTCAGAAAAATGGCGATTGATTTAGGACTAAAACATCATGTAGGCCTAAATGCGGTTTACTGAAACTTTTGGAACGCTATCGATCAACAATGGGGTGTCTGAGGAAGAAAAAAAGTGATTTTGAGAAATTTTATCATCCCGATTATGTTGAAAGGTTAAAATAATGAATACGAAAGTTTATTTCTAACATGACTGAGAACTGAACGTTAAATCTAACCTCTTTATATTTTCTCTGAGCGACTGGCTTGCATTTACTCCCCGTCGTTGTACAGGGACATCATTTTATTTTTACTTCAATTTTTATTGTACCTGAGTTTTTGAATGTACTTCACTCCCACCCCCTCTACTACTAAACTTCCAACCGATCTCCACACAGAACCGAGGCCCCGTATGCAGTACTGAGTTAGTGAGTATAGTACGTTCCAGAAATATGCTCGCGTTTTCCAGTGACGGAAGAGCTTTCAATATTGAATCATATTTTCGCACAGGTACTGTCGTCCGTTTGCCTACGTCACATCCCGGTTTCCCCCCCACCTGTTTCTGTTCGCCCCTCTGTAAAGTCTAGTAGCTGGGCTGTCTTAGCTCTTTTCTGAGAACATTAATTTCTGTTAGGAATTGGACGTCTACGTAATGTTATACAGCTGTTTAAAATAACTTAACTAAAATGGCCTCGTTAAGTAATTAACTGTCACGTGATTCCCCCCCCCCCTTTCTACGACGATGCGACAAAACCACTTGAACGGACGGTAGATAGCATTTCTGAGTAATTTGATCTTTTCGGATCGGGCAGAAGTGAAGATTAAATTTACAGTACGTAAGGTACTCTTTTATAGAGTAGGTATAGAATTATTTCAACATGAGTTACTAGTACGAAGGACGAAACTGGTAATTGGAATTATATACATTAGAACTGAAGCCTGTATCGAAATGAACGGCCACCATTTTCAAAAATGTGTTTAAATATCCATATTATGATTATTTTCCAATTTAACTTCATTCTCTATATTGTACGCTAATGTGCTGTAACAGTACAATATACACTGCATAATTAATAAGTCCGAATGGATAGCTCATTTCGTGAGTAAAACACTAAGTGTTAATACAGTACTGTATTTTGATTAAACAAAAACCTAATGAAAATTATCAAAGTCAAAATTGCGATATTTCCTAGTTTACATGAATGGATGAACTACTTTTCTTCCCTCCTATACCTAGTAAAGTGGTTTGTATTTTACGCCAGTATCATCGAACACCAGTCTTAGAAGGGGGAGCAAGCGGTGTTTCCGGTTGTAGACCTTTAATCCAAAGATATAGACAGGTTAATATTAAAAATGTTAGTAAAAATAAAATGATGTCCCTGTATTTCCTTAAAATTCCATCGGCTTTAGCAGGGTTTTGAACCCGCAAGCCACGGCGCTAGCAATGATCACACGTCCTCCGCGGCAAGCTTTTGTGAACTGCTGGCTGGTAAGAAACTGAGAGATGCGAAACGCATCTTTCGTACTCGGAGCATCGGTGCAGGGATGCTGTGTCACACGCACTTCCTGAATTCGCCGACAGATGGAGTTGTGTAGCTTAGTAGCAGCCCGTGGTAATTTTGTGTTTCACCGTCTGAAATCGATCGTGGAAAATGACGCATGACACAAACAGATATCAGGCGCACTCGAACTGATCTGCTGCTTGTTTATCTGCACAATCGAGTGCAGCGAAGGGATCGGAACGGTGTTTGAGTCCCGGCATGTTCTTCTCACCAATTCCTTTTTCTGTAAGCTTGTGAATAGTTATTTTCAGTCATTAGGCAATTACAAAAATTGCAATAGACATTATCGTATGTAAATAAAACCCTACATTACAATATAAAATAATTAATTAAAATAATTGATTACAATTGTATTATTTTGAATTCAAAATATTCACTTAAATTATAAAATGGGTGAGCAATAGCCAATTATATAACTTACACTTAAAAACCATAATATTCAATCTTTTTACACTATCATCAAGTCTATAGAACAATTTTAATCCAATAGCATTAAAACTATTAACTATTATAGGGTATATCAAACAATGAATGGTTTCTGGTGTTGTCTGTGCAAATTTCCTTTCTAAACATGTGGTTAATTTCATGCTTTTATACATTTAATAAACACTGAAAAATATATAGGTTAAACTGTAAGAATCTTAAATTTAATAAAAATTGGTTTGCAGTGGGCTCTGAACGATGTATTGAGTATTATTGTAATAGCTTTTTCCGCAACAAAACATCATTAATACAGCTACTGTTCCCTCATAAGTCCATAATTTATAATTGATTGAAAAATGCACAAGAAGAACACAGTACATAATTATCAGGCACAATACTTCATAGAATTAAATAAATAAATAAAATTAAGTAAATTAAATAATTAGATTAGCATTGTAACTGACTGTACCGCAAATAGTATCACTGCAGCAATCTACCAATCAAAGCAGACTATTGCGGATCGATACTACTAGCTTTGTTTACGTTGCTTTTTTCTTGTGATGGATGGAGATTAGCGATTATAAACGCACCCCCACCAAATCACCAAAAAGAAGAAACCAGAAACAAGAACATCACCTTATTAAAAATGTAAAGATGGCCGAAATCAAGCAGAAACTAGTCTTTAGTTACGGCAAGATGCCACAATAGTTTTAATTAACACACGAAAATCGTTTATATAAGAAATTCACCAAATCATTAATATATAGCTACTGTATTTCCGTTGTAATTGAAATAGGCCTATATTTAGCTTATTAGTAATGTAATTTAACTCTTAAAACACGATGACTTATAAACCATATCAGGGAGAAATGATAAGATTCCGCAGTACTTACACGATCTGTCTAATCTCTAGTTTCGTCTTATTATTTGTCTTAATCATTCGTTTGTTTAGAAAGACAGTGACGTTCTACTTGCAAGGAAGTCTAGTACACTAAATGAAGCGGGCCTATTGAATCCTAGCTCGAATTTCTTATTCGTTCATTACATTGTTAAATCTTCCAGTATTATCCAGTATTAGATCGAAGGTTGCCTGCACTAATATTCAATGGGAAAATGCCGCAATGTTGTGGTGTTACGCACGTCAGCGAGGCCTGTTATCAACTTATCGGGCTTTGTGCGCAGTTTGAGATAAAGCGCAGTATTTCCCAGAATGGTGATAAGGGTTAACTTGCATAATTTCATAAAACATAACGAACTAATTTCTTTGCGCAATTTCTGTTATTTTGTTTAAACTTGTGTGCATTAATAAAGTAGTGAAAGTAACAGCCTTTAACAAAACTTCCGTTCCATTAGGTCTATGTGTTTGTTGGTGGAAAATACGTAACAGTTCGTTACTTCTACCGTACGTTTTTACAGGGCTGTAGCCTTTTTATGATAATTTTTATTATAAGGGCAACATTTCACGTCCACATGAGTCAAGAGAAGTGAACGACCATCCAACCAGTATGAAAGTAACGTGTGCTTAGCACATTCAATATTCAATTCAATTTATTTGGTCATTAGACATACAGCTTTAGGTTTCGTCAGAATACATTGAAAAAACATATAAATACATTTAAAAAAACACTAATAACAGAAGCAGTAAAATTTAAGTAATACAATGAAAACACGAAATAATCTGAAACTTTTAAATTGAAGAAAACTAACTAAATTGCAGTTAAACTTATTTATTAAAATACAATTTCGTACAAATTTGTGTTGAAAAACTCAGCAACAGAATGAAAAGGATTATTTAATAACCAATTGTAAAACATAGTTTTGAAGCTATTGATTGGTAATTTATAATATTGACTGGGGAGCTTATTATATAATTTCATCCCCATAATTAAAAAGTTTGTGTTGCTCTTGTGTCATCTACAATATGGAATATTAATTTGTTCACTATTTCTAATTTCGTGATCATGTATATTGGCACTAATGAGTAATTGTCGATATTTTGTTGAGTGTAAAGTACTAGATCATATATATACAAATTTATGATTGTTAAAATCCGTGATTGTCTGAAAAGTGGCCGACAATGTTCCAGATAGTTTGATTTACATAGAATTCTAATGGCCTTCTTTTGTAAAATCAAGACGCTTCCAATTTTTGTTCCATTTCCCCAGAAAATTAGGGCATATCGAATTATCGACTCACACCCCCTTCCCCTAGCCGTTAGTCTGTATCTGGCTTTGGAAACCAAATTTCTCATACAGACATAATGTATCAGTTGAGAGCTTAAAGTAACAAATTTAATATCATAAAAATAATATAAAAACGAATGAATGGACGGAATAACCACGTCATCAGAAAAGGAAATACATCAAATACATGTTCGGTAGGATGAAGTTCAACAGTAATGGATTCAAAAAGGGGGAAAGAAAAATGAAAAACATGGTTAAAGCGACGGGTTGGAGGCTTTAGAATTGCTCGAATGATTCGACTGATTCATTAATCAGATGGATTTTTTTATTCATTCAAGGAATAGTCACGTATTTAATATTAATACAGCAATAGCGTCATTGCCAACATAACGAAAATAAAAGTAATCATACCAATATTAACTACAACACTCCACAAGACTCAATGAACAAAGCTAGCCTGCCTAATCTGACCTACATCAAATTATGACCGCAACTTCCCTGGATCCGCACACAGTTCGAATATTAGCATAAAGAGGATTTTTCATGCATTCACATTCACAATGTTGTATTCAAAAGGAAAAGTAGGATTTTGACAAAACGTATAAGATAATTTCTTTACAATTGCGCTACCAAGAGAGGTATGTTTTGTTTAGGCCTACGTATTGGCCTTCTAGTCGAGTACCGTAAAGTAAATATAAATTGAGGGGTGGCGCCAATTTTGCACCGAAATAAGAGTTGAAAAACAGACAGCGAATTTTCGTAAGGTCAAGGATCAATTACAGGTTGAATTTGTTTAGCTCAAGCGTTTGGCATGCCTTGCACATACGCACTGTGGTGGGTAGGTAGATAAATGGAGAGTTTTCGTAAAGTGGGGATCAGTGACAGGTTAGGTTAGGTTGGACATATTTGATGGGAGGGGTCTTTTGCTATCTGCCTTCTTTGGTAGCGCAAGTGTAAAAAATTGCCGTTAATAGGAAATTTAGATTTCAGCTATGAATTAATCTCGTTAAATGTTATACAAAGTAGACATTAGGCCTATTGTTTGGTGTAGCAATCTGAACTCTATACCGTATCGGGCCTCCGTTGGAATCAACGTCCTGGTTGCGAAATATTAGACGTTGGACAGCCAAGATAAGAATAGAATTGCGAAAAAGAAGGAACGACGATGGAAACGACCGCGAAAATCCATTTCAACAGAAGATGAATGTTTAAAGAGGGTCGGTCTCGGGTTATTTGTTATGACGATTCAGAATAAGGGGCACGAACCCTTAGACAGAAATCCGCGTTCCTTACGCAACATGTGAAGATACGATAAAAAAGTTGCTAAGCGGTAACTAAAGTCTTAACACAAACATAAGCTGCTTATACACTCCCTATATAGAAAATACGCTTAAAATTGCTTTCTTCACCGTAAAAATAATATCGGAAGTAATATGTTTGAAGAATGTTGTCATATCCGTAACATTATAAAATGATATGTGTTGTAAGTTCGTAACAGAGAATTGATTTCGGACTGCAGTGAAAAATGAACTTAAGTCCAAAAAAGAGTTCCACTGTAGTCAACAGCAGACACTGGCACTCACCCACGTGACGACATTGAAGCAGAAGAGCGTCCCTTTCAGACAAGTGATCTTGCTGTTGAGATCGCCGTAGCCCGCAGCCTTTCCCACAGCCATGGCGTCGACTAATGACTCGCTCACCTGATAATGCGACCAACACCTTCGCCTGCCTCTAATTGAGATTACAGAGCTTATCTCTCCGTTAATAAGAGTACATAGTACACGGTTAGCGTGGGCTGTTGTTACTCACAGTCCTGTTTCTTCGAAGAGCGGAACCTTAAGATATGACATTTAAAATCCTGATACAGTTGGTAGTCTGCAATAATGGATGCAGCGTTAAGGCTCATTCATAATGAAAATTAAACATAACGTAAGCGTTAACTTAAGAATGTAAACGTTACGGTAAAATCAAGAAGTCATACCATCATTCACGATGGGAACATAAACATAACAGCAAACATACTTGGTAACCATGGAAACATAACAACGACGCGATTTCCTCATATTCTGTCGTATACATCAGCGCTCCACGATTGTGTTCTGTTTGCAAATCACGTAAGCATAAGCATGAAAGTTTGGAGTTTGCAAACTTCCATGTTAACGTCTTACGGCAATGTTTATGTCAATGCTTATGTGAATCATTGTGAATGATCCCATTTGGTAGCCTGGGCGCAAACTTCTGTGTCTATGTTACGGTTATGTTTAATTTTCATTGTGAATGGGCCTTTAGTCATTATACTTCATTTCATAATGTAAACATTGCCGACGAATCCAAGGAATAAATATGAAAAGAATAATCAATATATAATTATGAAATAATACTTTTAATTGTTAAGAAAATTAAAATAACCAAGAATAACATATCTAGGTCACTGGAACGTTTCGGAATATAGCATATGATGTAGATATTAACAATAAAATATGGCGTGAAATCAAAAAAAAAGATTCCAGGTAAGTGTCGAGGGTTAACCATCCATTTTTAATCAGTATATGGCTTTAAAATTTTCTTCCCATAAAACACAAGTTTTATAACAACAGAGAGGTCAGAATTCATTGTTAAAAATAAAATAATTCAATCATATTTACTTAAACTGTGTTCACTTTCTTTCTCCTTACGGGAGCTCAGAGAACTAAAGAAAGAAACCGTTTGAATATATAAATAATTTTAAATTATGTGTCTGCAATTACAGAATGAGGTTTAGTGATTTTTATGTCTCTGCCTGTAAAATGTTTGGTCTTCTGAAATCTATAAAATCTTTAGAAAAGTATAATAATAATAATAATAATAATAATAATAGTAATAATAATAATAATAATAATTCTTTATTTATACTGGCAGAGTTAAGGCCATAGGGCCTTCTCTTACACTTTACCAGGTCACAAAGTATACAAGCAGTTAAAATTTAACAAAAGGTTAAAGAACAGAATACTAACATGTTAGAAAATAATAATAATAATAATAATAGCATAATAAAATCGACACTAAACAACACGAAAATAATACCATAATAGAAAAAAAAAAGAAAGTAAAATACATTGGAATATACTGAAAGCAACTCATTTAGTACAAATGGTTAATATGGAAAAACGTAAGGAAGAATATATCAAAATGGAATGTAATAAAATAATAATAAAAAGAAAAGAAATACGAAAATTAAATAAAATTCACGATTAAAAATACTATGACAATAAATTCATCGGCTGATAAAGAGAACAAAAAACGGGAAAGGAAGGAAGGAAAAAGAAATATATAGCCTATATGGCAGAGAAAAGGGCTTATAACTGAAAGGAATCTAATTCAAAAAGTGCAATTTTAATTTATTTTTGAAACTAGACAATGTCCGACAGTCTCTGACATGTTGTGGTAGAGAGTTCCAGAGATGAGCTGCAGAGACGGTGAAAGATGAAGAGTAGAAGGATGTTCTGTGTTTAGGAATGGAGAGTGTGATATGGTGTTGTGAGCGAGTATCTATTTCGTGATATGAGGACAAATGTTGAAAACGAGAAGCTAGGTAGCTAGGGTTAGAGTTCTGAAGAATATTGAAGAGTAAAGTGAGAGAGTGAATAGTTCTTCGCTCCTTGAGACGGACCCAGGACAGCATGTTTAGTGAAGGTGTGATACGGTCAGATCTACGGACGTTGCAAATAAATCGAACGCATGCATTATGAACACGCTGTAGTCTGTCTGTCAGTCTCATGTTAAATGTATAAATTGTACAAAAGCTGATTTACTAATGAGGAATTCATGTATAGTTTATCAATTTTTCAAATACATCTCAATCTATATCTATATCTATGTCTATATATGTAATTATAAGTATAACTATGTCTATATATGTAATTAATATGTCTATATGTGTAATTAATGTGACTATATATGTAATTGTATGTACATCTATGTCTATCTGTGTTTATGTGTGAGTGCGTGCCTTTCTGTGCGCCTACTTTTCTATTGCCTATCTGTCACCCATCCACGCACCTTTTCATCCGTCGTTCTGGTTGTATGACTGCCTCCCTAGCTGCCAGCCTGGCTTTCTGTCTGTCTAACTTCCTATATCTGATGTTACTCTGTTTTCTGTTTTGTTATGCTATATATTTTGCCTATTTTCGTTGTCACCTTTCCTGTCAGTCTACAACTTCATGAATTGTCACCAAATTTTGATTATTGAATTGTTTGTGCTATGAATTTCGAGAAATTTTACTAGTAAATTATTTCGAATCGTTTATTTGAATATTTGTGAATTTAATTATTCTTAAAACTACTGGTATACATTTACTAGTTAATTTTTTACTTTTGTATTTTCCCATGTCAGGACAGTTCCGTTCAATTTCTGTACCGTCAATAGAGATATATCACGAATCCAACATTATTGAAGAGACTGTTGATGACTGGAAGGATTCAGTCTCAAAGCTTCTTGATCATTCCTACCGAAATAGCTCTGAACAGCGTCACACAGAGCGTATTCCGAATCTCACCGGTGAACAATCCGATGGCATCACGGTGTTCCGAATTCCACCGATGACGTCATTGATGTTCCACTGGTGTCGCACCGGTGCCATCAGCTTGCAGAGGTGGTGGCAGTCTCCATCAGCCGCCATCAGTGAATCTGATTGGTTCTTGTATAGGGTGGGAATTAGCAGACAAATAACATCGTGCACTGTTGTGTCATGGCGGTGTGTTCTGCTGTATTGTTTGCAATGAGCACAACGTAAAAGCAATATGTTAATGGCTTATGAGCGAACATGTCAACGGACCAGTTATTACTACCGGTTCAAGAAATAAATTGTTTATGCTCTCTTTTCTTTGAACGAGATGGCAGTACGGAAATTTCGCAAAATTTTGCTAGCGTAGCACAGACAACAACTTGTACAGTCGGCATGACAGCCATCGATCCTTCCAGCAGTTTTGTTCCTTATTTCGCTGCAACGTGACGTCATTGATGCCACCGGACCGGTGAAATTCGGAATACGCTGACAGCCACGGGTCTTAGAGCGGAGACATCAGGAAACGCCTAATTTGCCTGCAACCCACATTGTATCTTAGTTGGGCGGTTAATCGCTATACTAAGGCGCTCTGGCTGTGTTCTCCGCAGGAGTCTGTAAAACTGATTGCAGTTACGTGTCTGCATGAGTTCGAATATGAATCTCTAAGCTCATAGACTACCACGTATTATCTGCACAGCACTTCTTTTAAATGACGGTTGTTATCTTTCAAACAACAACAACGTCAAGGTTGCTGCTGTCAGAATGTCTATTGACGATTTTCGACTGTACAATCACGCACGCACGCCAACATCGCGAATGTGCAGAACTCTACCCGACTGTTTTTAACAGATAGTCTATTGTTATTGCAAATGGAGCATATTTAATTCACATAACGTAGCTTTAGTAGCTACGAATATCACCATTTTATGTAAATTTGAAATTTATTATATTGTTTTCTCCTTATTAATACTTACGGTCTTACTAATGAAAACTCTATATACAGATATTTAACTGTCTTATACTTATACAATGAGTAGCTCGTTTATAAGTCGTGTGTAAATTCCTTACTAATAATCACTACATTATACTGTTACACAGCTACGTCATAGTTTCGTCATTACTTCGATACGAAAGGTAATAGAATATCTGAGGTTCTCTATTGCATCCAGTAGAGCGCTCTAGTGTGCCGTGTTAAGTATCGATAGTACAACTGGCTCTAATCGATTACCACACTATATTTTGGTCAAAGAGTACAAGCTACAGCAATATTATTCTAATTATTCTGTGCTTTTTGGTTTGTTCTTCTGTGGTTACCAGGCAACCATCATCATAAAAGACAGTCGATACGAACAGCTGTTAGAGGGGCGGCCATTTTTTCTCCATATACTACGCTTAAACAAGGGGTTTCGTGTATATAACTACTGCAAAGAAATTCCCATTGTATAGTTACAGCCTGTTTATACATCCATCGCTTATGCATGGTTTATTAGTAAAGTTTTCTATCTCAACTCTGAATAAGTCTCGTATAAAAACTACACGCGGTTTATTAGTAAGACTGTTAATATTTTAGGAGAAAAATTCGCTCCGGCGCCGGGGATCGAACCCGGGACCTTGGTTCTACGTACCAAGCGCTCTGACCACTGAGCTACGCCGAATTCAATCCACAGCACCGGATCGAACCTTCCTCCTTCAATGTTTCCCTTTGTGGCCTGACTCCAAGTTAGGCATATATGTTGACGTGTGTCCAATGTCAACTGCCATTATACTAGGAGCGCACTTAGCTGAGTAACTTGTTTGGCCGGGAATCCGCATTTATTATGCACTGCTAGCTGAGAGAATATTATAGATTTATTAATTTGTCCTACAGAATTTATCTATAATATTGGCACTTAATATTTTAGGAGAAAAATTCGGCGTAGCTCAGTGGTCAGAGCACTTGGTACGTAGAACCAAGGACCCGGGTTCGATCCCCGGCGCCGGAGCGAATTTTTCTCCTAAAATATTAAGTGTCAATATTACAGATAAATTCTGTAGGACAAATTAATATATCTATAATATTCTCCTTATTAGTTCACATTTTACTTGGTGTCAGGAGTACATAAACAGAAACCACCAAGCGTAACTTATTTCCACCGAACTGAAGCTTAATGTCCTTAGAATCTGGTCTGAAGCTGATGTTGATAACTGTGTCGATATTGGCAAAACAAAGCGATCGAATTCGTACCTATCCTTTAGTAGTAGCTGTGAGGATTTTTTGACCGAAGGGCTGGTTACTGTGTGGAATAAAGAATTGTATAGTGTGAGGCAATTTTGTACTGATTGTAAGTATATACAGGGTGATTCACGAGGATTTGCCGTCTGAAAATATTGAGATTAGGACAAATGTTTGTACGACATTCTTTGCCCAGAATATCTTTGGAAATAAGCTCCGTAAGTGACGGCAAATCCTCGTGAATCACCCTGTATATAATATAAACTTACCAGAAGATAAAGATAGCCTACATATACTTCTGAATTCTCTGATAAATTAATATTGCTTTACAAAAATAATTAACACAAATAACATTAAGCTTCAGAATTTATCTAGACAAGTTTTACACTGACTGAGACACAATTCGAAGTATGCTTACTTACTTATTTACTGGCTTTTAAAGAACCCGGAGGTTCATTGCCGCCCTCACATAAGCCCGCCATCGGTCCCTATCCTGAGCAAAATTAATCCATTCTCTATCATCATATCCCACCTCCCTCAAATCCATTTTAATAATATCTTCTCATCTACGCCTCGCCCTCCCTAAAGGTCTTTTTCCCTCTGGCCTCCCAACTAACACTCTATATGCATTTCTGGATTCGCCCATACCTGCTACATGCCCTGCCCATCTCAAACGTCTGGATTTAATGTTCCTAATTATGTCAGGTGAAGAATACAATGCGTGCAGTTCTGTGTTCTGTAACTTTCTCCATTCCCCTGTAACGTCATCCCTCTTAGAGCCAAATATTTTCCTAAGCACCTTATTCTCAAACACCCTTAACCTATGTTCCTCCTTATTTGAAGGATTCGTAACAAGCTGTTTTTTACGGTGATGGATTGTTAGCCCTTCTACCAACCCCTAAGCTGGAGGACCACCCATCATTCGAAGCATGCTTGAGAAAGATATAATAGTGAATTGATTCAAGTGGAATTTATATGCGGAAAAGTATTCATTATATTAAATAAAAAAAATCGTCTGGGCTGATTTCGTGTGAGTATAAAATTAGGGTATTAGGGCTTGACCGTAATTTCATTTCATAATTTATTAATTTCGTAAATGGAAGGACAATCTTCTCAAGTAGCCATACCAAATTGCATACTCTTGCATATCGCAAATCTTATGTTTTGCATGATGAGAAAGTAAAGTTAAAACAGAAGCAGCGAAGTCACGATAAGCAAAGTAAACCGTAGAAGTTCTATTAGTTTGAAGTTCCTGCTATTATACATTTATCTTACGTTTTATAGTACCTGGAACGCATGAGATATTTATGCGAAAATTTAAGTAGCACATGTATTAAAGAAATATAAATCTAAGGCTTTAAAACAGCCGTGGCGAAAATGTGATCGTGCGCCGAGCCACTGTGTAACCTGCAACGTGCATAGCACCTATGGAGGGAGGCGGACACCCGAAGGGGAAGTGAAGCAACTGTCTCACTTATTAACGGATTTTCATTTTCCTTACGTCAAGCACTTAAATATAATTTTATACAGTATAAGGTTACAAACTAATGTTTAGTACGTGTAACGAAGAAAGAAATGAACAAGAAAACATGGGCCACATTATCACAACCTAAAATTAACTGTCTTCAGAATATCTCTGCGACAGAGTTTCAAAATCAGGAATTATGTCACTTACTGCCAGTCGTAGTTGATCACGAAGGTATTTGTCTGTCAGTCGTGATCTAAACTTGGTTTTTACTATTTTCATTGTTGAAAACAGTTTTTCGCAAACGTAAGTTGTAGCGAACATGGCTTCAACAGAGCAAGCGAAAGAACGAAGCTTCGGATATTTATTTTTTTGAAAAGATTTGAAAAGTTCAACATTTGTCAAGTTCGTAGCTTTCATTTAACATCACATTGTAAATCTGTGAGTTTAAATTGAAGATCTAGCCGCATTATTCGTTCATCTGCTGAAAAAGCATCGACGTACAGAGATGATGATGATGATAATAATAATAATAATAATAATAATAATACTAATAATAATAATACTTAATATTTCAATGTTTCATGAGTGACGTGTAGTATAATGCCGTTTTATGTTATACAACCGTTTTCCTCGTAATACTTGTGAACAAATCATACATATTGGCAGCAAAAAAATGCGTCCTCCCATCCTACTTGAAACTTTCGTTTTTGTAGAGGTACATGATTTCGAGAGAGACATTCGACGATATGCCACTCGCAGGTCAGAGACAAATAAGCAAATGGAACGGAGTTTGACTCCAGTGAGTGAGAGGGTGGGGGTTGGGGAAGATAAGAAGTAAGAGAAATGCACAGCTATCATTGCGAGCCGCAATGTGCTCGTGAGTCACATTTTCGCCACGGCTGCTTTAAAATATGACACTTTACACAAAATAAGTCAATGGTATTCAGAGCCACGCTAGGCCCTTGCAGACCCCTGGACACACCTGCTACCCACTTGTTCCACACAGAGGCCGGCGAGTGCGTTGTCAGTGTTTTCATATTTGTACCAGAAGTTAAATGTAGCGAGCTCTTGACACACTGAATATAATGGAGCCCGAGCGACATTGTTACATGCTCCAGCACGCATCACGTTATTCAGATGTCTCGACCCGGAAAATTGTAACAGAAAGGCACAGGGAAGAGCCTTGGTCCTTCTCTCCCCTCACGATGTGAACTATGTCACGAGCGATTTATTTCAACGATTGGATTACTAGAAAATTAATTTTCGAAGACCATTTACAGAACAATTCGGTCGTCATAATCATCATCATACTATGCACGATGACACTTCAAAGAACTCATTTTAATTCTACCAGTATGGGCCTATAAGATTATTTTCTTAAAGTTACGCTATGGAACAGACAAAAGACATCATTTAAAATTATTTATGTAGGAACTATAAACAAACTTGGTTTCTATATAGCAGTTTTCTTTTGTTTGGTTTGCTTTTTCTTTAGTTGGTTCTAATCATCAACATGTCGCCACTCGCCATGTTATTTTTCAACAAGCAACAATAATTATTACTATTAGATAAAGCATTATTATGACCCTGCACAAATACTACTAGGTTCAAAAAGTTCCCGGAATTTTACTACCATTTTTCGTATTAATATATAACGAGGGATATTATACATTTGTTTTGTTGGTAACATTCATGATGTCATTTCCTTAAAGTTTGCTGATAATGGCAATTATTGGTTTTGAGTTGTAGGCAATTGTTTATCATAGTGTTTTGTTTGTTCGTCGCATTTTGTAATTATGTCCACAGAGCAAAGTACAAACATCAAGTTCTGTGTTTTGCTGGGGACATGATCAGTATGGCTGATGAAGATGGTGATTTCTTAAACAAAATGAAACTGGTGCTACTTGTACGACCCAGTCCCTAAACGACAGTCATCTGAGTGGAAATCGAAAACATCTCCTCGGAAGCAAAAATTTCCTAGGGACACTTCCAAAGGCAAAGTTATTTTAAATGTTATGTTTTATTTAACGACGCTCGCAACTGCAGAGGTTATATCAGCATCGCCGGATGTGCCGGAATTTTGTCCCGCAGGAGTTCTTTCACATGCCAGTAAATCTACTGACATGAGCCTGTCGCATTTAAGCACACTTAAAGCAAAGTTATGTTGGAAGTTTTCTTCGACTCTCAGGGTCTCATGCACCATGAGTTCATTCCAGAAGGTCGTACTGTAACGAAAGAATTGTACGTAGAAACCCTCCGTCGCCTCTGGGACGCAGTGAGAAGGAAACGTCCAGAAAAGTGGGTAGAAAACAACTGGTTCCTTGTGCATGACAATGCACCTGCTCATCGCGCAATTATTGTAAAGAATTTTCTTGCCAGGCACAACATAACTGCTTTGGATCACCCACCATACTCTCCTGATCTCTCACCACCTGATTACTTTCTGTTTCCCCGTCTGAAAAGTCATCTGAAAGGATGGAGATTCAATGCTGAAGAGGTTATCGCAAACGCGACGAGAGCACTAAGACGGGTTTCACAAAATGGCTTCCAGGCCTGCTTCCAGGAACTCTACACGCGTTGGCAAAAGTGTGTTGTTGCGGAAGGCAACTATTTTGAAGGGAATGCTGTAGAATAGTGTTTAAGGTACGTTGTTTCTATGATGCTAGCAAATTCCGGGAACTTTTTGAACCTAGTATGTATAAATATAAACTGTTGAACAAATTTCATTCATATTCAGTAGTTTCATGTCGGAATGAAGTAGATGGAAAACAATAATGTTAGTATAATTTAAAATACCTTTTTTTTTTAATAAAACCACAAAATAGCCGTGAATCCGATATCGGCTCCAAACTTCTTCTATAACACTGAACAATAAGAATTTTGCTCCGATTTAAAACAATGTGTCCCTTATAGTTTGGTCTGCGCTGAAACCGAAAATGCATCTCTTTTTTACGTATCACGTAAGGTTTTTAAGATATAGTATGATTTCACTTTCCGATAAGCGCTCCCCCAGGAGCTATCTGGTGCGAGTTGGGGGTTGTAAACCAAAACGAAAACTAATGCATTTTATGGGTTAAGACCTATGTTCGGTTTCTTATGTTTGTTGGCATGTTCTTTCGTACTTCTAATAAATAAACAGGTATTGGTCACGTCTATACAGTAAATTTCATTACAGTTCAAAGTGAGGTCTTCGCAATGAACAAACAAGGGTATGGTTTTCAGTTTCAGTTTTAAAAGAAAAGCTTACCAGTTTGAGTGAAGGCAAATTAAAAGAGGGCATTTTCATCGGTCCACAAATTCACAAAGTTGTGGCTGACACTTTGGCTCATAGCCATTAGGAACGAAAATTTCCCTACTGCAAGCTTAGCACACTTCAGAAGCTTTCATGCTCCATTAGCAGCAACGAGACAACATCACTAAGACTGCATTAAATTTGGGGATATTTAAAAGAAAGTTAGACCTACACTTCAAAACCGTCACAATTATTATAATTTCAGTAAAACAAATTTCTGAGATCAGAAAAACTAGAATTTTTCTGCCATGTTATAGACCTAAAAAATAAACATTACGCTGTTACGTAAATTGGAATTGATTTTGTCGCAATGTAAGCCAGAATAATAACTAATATACAGTACTTAAATTTTGACGTGATTCAAAAATACTCTCTGGATATTTTTCGTTCAAGGTCAGAGTTATTTCATAGTGTAACGAATTTCCAATCTGCATTTCTCAGTTTTACTTCACTTCCGATGGAACTCGGAAGCTTTTAGTGTTCAAAATCCATTGTCCTCCGCCGGATTCCAATCCGCGATTCTCGGTTCAAAAGGCAAGCTTGCTAACAAACGATTTAGGCTTATACTTACTTACAAATGGCTTTTAAGGAACCCGAAGGTTCATTGCCGCCCTCACATAAGCCCGCCATCGGTCCCTATCCTGTGCAAGATTAATCCAGTCTCTATCATCATATCCCACCTCCCTCAAATCCATTTTAATATTATCTTCCCATCTACGTCTCGGCCTCCCCAAAGGTCTTTTTCCCTCCGGTCTCCCTCTCGTGCCAGAGAATTCAGTCCTATTCCGAGGCTTATTGTAGGGATTCGTAACAAGCTGTTTTTTTACGGTGATGGGTTGTTAGCCCTTCGCCCAACCCCCAAGCTGGAGGACCACCCCTTATCGGCTGTCCACGACTGCTTATTCAATATATTCGCAGCTACCCTCCATATCTGGAGGCCGTCTCCTCTATCCGCAAACTGAGGACGCACCATGCCGTGGTGATAGGGACCCACCATACATGGGATTTAGGCTTATTTTGTGACAAAAATTCAGACGGCAGAAAAAAAATGTCCGAACACAAAGAGATAGACGAGCAATAGACAGGGTGAGAGAGAGAGAGAGAGAGAGAGAGAGAGATGGCATGCCAACAGTCACTTTCTCGTGAAATAGATGATGAAAATTTGTGCTTTGGCGAGAAGCTCGCATCGTGGTATCGATGTTTTGATCATTATGTTTCCTTGACATATCGTTTAATAAGAAATTGTAGTGAAGTAGTTAAACTATGATTTCGTAAGAATAACTTCCCTTATTTCAGAGTATGCAGTATCAAAGAATTCATAAAACTTGCGTTTAGAAGACACCAGCAAATGTATGCCACCGTGTTTGTAGAGTCAGCTTATCGGCTGTAAGATAACCCAGATGGCGCACACCGTACGCTTGTATGTTTAAGTAGATGTTGAAATGAAATGTAAACAGAGGCCCAATGATTCACCTTTTTATGTGCCGTTTCTCGTGGATTCCATATAAGTTCCAGTTATTTGAATCATCGGTTATTTGTAAGAAGTCGTCGCTGAACGATTCACATCGTTTATAGTTCACTTCTATTGTTACACAAGATGGATGCACTGAACGATTCACATCATTTATAGTTCACTTCTGTGAACGATTCCATTGTCTATTGTTACACAACACACTAAACCTGGAGTAATTTAAGCTTATTAATCAAATAAATAATTCTACTTACTGTTTTTTATATGCTCACCTGTATGTAATTTCTATTTTATACTTATTTCATTGTTATTTTCCATCCAAAGATCATTAAGAACGATGAATATTATTTAATATCTCCTTTCTTCAAATAGTGTTCATATGCCATGTTAATTTTCATTTGTTTTCATAAGTTAACAATGATGCACATTGGAAGCAACATATAAGAAATTATTTTCCTACACAATCCACGCTATATTCACGTTGTTTTGAAATGATTAATCGAAGATGGTTTGCTTATTGTTTATTACACGCACATTTGTATGTAATTTCTATTCCATACGTTTTTCTTCTATCCCCCGATCATTAAGAATGGTGAATATTGTTTATGCTTGTTTCCTGTATTTCTTAAAATAATGTTATGTGGTATGTTAGTTTTTATTCGTCGTTATTTACGTAAAAATGATGCACCAAAAAATAAAAAATAATAATTTCGTCCTCACTCCACATCCCATTTATTCACATTTGTTTTTCAGTGATTTATTAAAGAATGTACCGGTATTTAAAATACTAATAATTTAGAAACATGTTACATAAATCATCCTTGTGCCAAAACAGAATGCTCCCTGGACCAAACTGTCGTATTTTGCAGTGGTCATCAGTACTCGCTGAAATGGGTAATAATAGTATAATAAAATAATGTTGTACGTAGCATTTAGAAACATGTTACATAAATCATCATTGTGCCAAAAGAGAATGGTCCCTGGACCAAATTATCGTATTGTGCAGTGGTCGTCAGTACTCGCTGAAATGGGTAATAATATAATATAATTGTTTTGCACGTAGCAAGCGGGGTATTGGGGCTGCAAACCCCGATGATGATCCGACGTGTAGCACATGATGTAAAAAGCGGGGTATCGGGGCTGCAAGCCCCGATGATGATCTGACGCGTAGCACATGATGAAAAAAGCGGGGTATCGGGGCTGCAAGCCCCGATGATGATCCGACGTGTAGCACATGATGTAAAAAGCGGGGTGTCGGGCACTTAAAAGTGCCTTTTGGAAAGCATGGTGATGCGCATTTGACAAACCCAGTGTACGTACTTGCTAATAATCCCTTTTTATTTGTCGTTATTTACGTAAAAATGATGTGCCAAATAATAATAATAATTTCGTACTCACTCCACTTCCTATATTCACATTTGTTTTTCAGTGATTTATTAAAGAATGTATCGGTATTTAAAAGACTAATAATTTAGAAACATGTTACATAAATCATCCTTGTGCTAAAAGAGAATGCTCCCTGGACCAAATTATCGTATTTTGCAGTGGTCGTCGGTACTCGCTGAAATGGGTAATAATATAATATAATATAATTATGTTGTACGTAGCAAGATCGATTATTCAATTGATAGGATATTTTATGAGGTTGTCATGACTGAGGTATCTATTGTCAATTGCTTTTATTTGTCAGAAGGCCTTGACTGACGGGTATATAAGGACTGGCGCTCTTAGGGGTGGAGGTCGGGGTTTGGGACGGCTCACAAGTAACAAGAGGAGAAGGGATAGAGACATCTAGTATTTTAAAGATTTATGTCGTTCACTAGATGAGTTGATTCAACTAACCTGGAAATAATGTGAATCGTTCAGCGACGACTTCTTGTAAATAACCGAATCATCTTATCCCATTTCTTCATTCTGCACTGCATTTCATTATGACTCTTCTATTAATACTACCAAACTTTACATTAAAATGTTACATCCCAAAACGCTACAGACTGCTAAATTCTAACACAGAGAGTGCTAAAAAGTGCTAAAATTTACCATATCTACTCACAAGTCCTTGCTCGACAGATGCTGCAGCTGCCAGTCATTAGTTTTATTAATGAGTTCTTGACAGTGCAGAAAACAGGACAGGTAGAGTATTCCTTCGACGTTTTTGTGTGGACGGAGACATGCCTTCAGGCGCATCAACCCTTGGTGGTATTCCTGAATCTGAAGAAGTAACGTTTTCGGACATGGACCCCTATCTCATTATCACCACTTTCACGACGAAAACCAGATATAATCATCAGTTTCTGTGACAACTAGGATTTTCAATCATCTTTCCATGAATTAAACACATTGACGTTTAAAGGCTAAAGGCTCATTCACAATGAAAATTAAACATAACGTAAGCGTGTACTTAAAAATGTAAACGTTACGGTAAAATCAAGAACATTCACGATGGGAACATAAACATAACAGCAAACATACTTGGTAACCATGGAAAAATAACAACGACGCCATTTCCTCATATTCTGTCGTATACTTCAGCGCTCCACGATTGTGTACTGTTTGCAAATCACGTAAGCATAAGCATGAAAGTTTGGAGTTTGCAGACTTTCATGTTAACGTCTAACGGCAATGTTTATGTGAATCATTGTGAATGATCCCATTTGGTAACCTGGGCGCAAACTTCTGTGTTTATGTTACGGTTATGTTTAATTTTCATTGTGAATGGATCTTAACAGAAGGAGGATGAATGAGATGTTTACGTTCATAGTAGGCCATGAGCTTACTAGTTATTAATAACACATTTGCTAAAGAAATATCTTGGGAAGTACGGATAGCTAGTTTGAACTTCACAAGAACAGACAAATAATGGGACAGTACACTACACAGAACACGGTGGATGAAGATCATACTCGTAACACTATCTCTGATAATCAGAAGTTGAAGGGAAAGTTCATCGCGTGATCTTTAAGTCACAATTTTAATGAACCTAACTACAGGTTATTTTAAGATGGGCTTAAAAATGTTATTCGTTTCAATTATTTAGGATATTTTGAACAATTATTTCAACTGTTTAACGTTATAGCTTCTTTACTGTGACTATTTCGCTTATATGACGTCATTCCATTTTCGACCAATGAAGTGTAATGAAATTTTGAATTCCAACTAATCACAGTCACACTTTGCGATAATTTTTGCAGCTAGATTTATCGCTATCAATTTATCGCATGGTCGTTCTTTTGTTTAGTCGTCGCTAACTGTTTCCCCGTAAATTGATGATCATGAATACATTAAGATGCAACTACACGGTTAAGCTTTTCTTTCAACTTTAAAGCAATGAATGCAAGATTGATATTTAATATTAATTAATATATTTACTCAGTGAAGACGACGTTCAAAACGGCGCACCATGTAGACACAAAATCTTCATGCATCTTAATTGAACGTACCTTTTAAACTTGATTCTTTCAATATTCTTCCCAGATTGCACGATTGGAATATTGAACTGCGTAGATGCAGCTTTAGTTCCGTTACACACTACAGCGAGAAAGCGTTTGTAGAGCTATAAAAATGCTTTCGTGTAGCACTGATTGTAACGGTCGAAATAAGACACAGCTGACATTGGTCCTGCTCCCACAAGTAAGTTTATAATTGTAGCCTATAAAATTTGTATTTTGTGAATGAAATTAAACAATTAATAGAAAGTCAGATGTTTAAATTTATGTAACATCATCGCATATCAAACCCAAAGACCGTGCATAGTAATACGATCTTTCCAACAAACTGCCTTCCGTATGGTGTAAAAAAAATTCGTGTTTTAATTAGGCCTATCTATACAGAGATGGCTTCACTGTGTAGCAACATGTCTCGCTGTGAATACATAAACATTGCTATATAGCTGTCCCCACACAGTTCTTAGTTCTCGGTGTAGTGTACGATGAAATGCTAAATAAAGTGCGAAATTCTACTTCTACTTTACATCTTCATCTTCTAATTCCATGTCCATTGTAGGCTATCTGAAAAAATTACATTCCTTCATTCAGATTTGATAACCGCGTTTTCAACAATTCTTCATTTAATTAATGTATTAATCAGGTTACTGTAATTATATTATAAGATTTTAAATTATATTATGATTTCAGTGGATAATGAAAATGTATTTCTGTTATAATAATAAGAGAAAAGCGCAGTACATGTAATTAACATTTTTAAACCTGTATTCCGCTTTTTGCAATTGGCATTACTGAATAATAACATCGAATTTCTTTATTGCAGTAATCGATATTCATCTATTTCAACTTCACAATGTCTGTATAGGTTAAGTATTCGTAAATATACAATTATTAACATTTTGTGATCGAATTTTAGGGATATATTATTTACATTTTTATTTTATTCACGAAATAGTCATAATAAATGTCACTCGAGGTCTGAGATTTCCCAGATAAATCTCAGACCTCTCGTGATATTACTACAGATAATATTATAAAAATTATCTGGCTGATTAGTTTCGACGTGGTGTCCGTCAATGTCGCAAGCCTAGTGAGGTCCAGCGCTATCTTCTGGCTTCTTGCGCTGGACAACACTTTCTAAACTAGCCAGCCAGGCAATTTTTATAATATTACCACAGCAAAGAAGCTATAACGTTAAGCGCTTAATCAAGTGTTAGAAGAGTGTATCAAATAATGAAGGATTAATTTTGAGTTTTAGTAATAACTAATATTTTACGTACCCGATAAGAATGCAATTTCGTAGCACCTTGAATTTGTTATGGATTATAGGTGCGAATTGTGACGTAATGAGTGTGTCGACTATAGTAAAGGCAGAAGAAATAGGCGGGTTTTTGGTCTTGTGTGGAAACTACTCACTCCACACTTTCTCTAGCGGTTTATGACCTGAACAAAGAGACCTTCCTGTCGTTGCTAGTTGTTGACAAGTGCTCGTCTCTGATACTACTGTGTTATAGCTTGTTAGAAAATATATATGTAATAATAAACAGTATTTTATAATAGGCCTACTAATCATCCAAGTAATCGCTATCATGTCTCAGTCAAGCCCTGATATCAGAAGTCATTAGGCGTTATTTATCAAGTTCACTGTTTTTTTTTTTTCAAAAAAACTTAAAAGATTATGAAGACATTAAAAGTGTCCTATCATCAACGCAGATAGCCACTGTCAAGACGTGTGGTTTTTCTCTAAGATCGGTTCAGAGAATTTGTGAAGAACGATTTTTTAGTCATACTTATTGTGTTATTTGTCTTGGTAAGCTAAGCCATTCTAAGTGTGCTTCTAATACAGAAGTATTTTTATTACGAAATTCTTTCATGTCATAATAACGTTTACATTTACTAAACACAGCAAAAATATATTAATTTTTTGCACTTCAATTTTTAATTTTCTCATGATTCACAAATTGATAACTATTTATTATTTAGTATTTACTATTTCAATAAAATATTCTGAAAACACATAAAACAAAATACTAATTGTGTGTAATGCTAAATATTTTATTTCTCGTATTAGGTTCACATTACATAATAGTAATTATTACATTTGTGAAATGGCTAACTTGCGAAATATTATAAAACATAATATCATCTAAAGTCTGATTAGTGTATGCGATGTATGCAATGGAGGGGGAAAGAGAACTGGCAACCATAACCCATTATCTCATAGCTTAGTTACCTCATGAGTGATGCCTTATTGTTGTCACGAGTTTCAGATCTGTGTTCGGACAATTCACTAAACAAAACAACAATATTCAGTAAGTCAGGTATTTGTAATTATTAGAAATCACGTTATTATTTTATTTATTCTTTTAAGTTTTCCTATAGTGTAAAATATCGGAATGGAAGAGTTAGTAATACACCAATCAGGTTCTGAGGAGTACAGGAGTCGGGGTAATGAATGAGGGGTTCGCCATACCCGTCTATTTCTTCTGCCCCTAGTATAGTCAAAGTTCGAATACTATGATACGCACTACGTCCATATTTGACCTTTGTGTCGAAGAAATTATACGCATATAATAATTATTATAAAAGCATGACCATTCACATGCTGACATGATGATACGATTCGGACACACTTAACAAATGTGCACACAGTTTAAATATAATACGACGTAACGGTGCGTAACTAATGTATCACACCAAACGCGGATACATAACGAATTGTTTCAGCACAATGAACCCTGACCAGGGGCAGGTCTAGGACTTACTAATAGTGGCCACGAGTGCAGAGAAGCACAGCGTATGCACACTTCGCGTCGGTACCTTTGATGTAGCCGGACTGATTTCAATGACCTTCAAGCCAGCTAGAGCCTGAGATTCTTCTTTCTCCCTAGAGTTGGCGCTGACATCACACCAGCTAGCAGTCGACACAGCGGAAATATAACACATATAATTAATACATCTAGGTACACAGAATAAATATGGGAAATGCGTGTTATTATTCGGTTGAGAAGCTCTTATCATTCAGTCTGCTGTCCAAAATTCTGAAAGTTAGAATTTATAAAACAGTTATATTACCGGTTGTTCTGTATGGTTGTGAAACTTGGACTCTCACTCTGAGAGAGGAACATAGGTTCAGGGTGTTTGAGAATAAGGTGCTTAGGAAAATATTTGGGGCTAAGCGGGATGAAGTTACAGGAGAATGGAGAAAGTTACACAACACAGAACTGCACGCATTGTATTCTTCACCTGACATAATTAGGAACATTAAATCCAGACGTTTGAGATGGGCAGGGCATGTAGCACGTATGGGCGAAACCAGAAATGCACATAGAGTGTTAGTTGGGAGACCGGAGGGAAAAAGACCTTTAGGGAGGCCGAGACGTAGATGGGAAGATAATATTAAAATGGATTTGAGGGAGGTGGGGTATGATGATTGAGACTGGATTAATCTTGCACAGGATAGGTACCGCTGGAGGGCTTATGTGAGGGCGGCAATGAACCTTCGGGTTCCTTAAAAGCCATTTGTAAGTAAGTAAATGTAAGGTACATTATGTACTCAAATAAAATAAATTGGATCCATAAAATAATAAATCCGTCATTAACTGTAATGTATAGACTCTAGAGTTCCTTTATAATGAGAGTTGAGACGTTGACCCCAACAACAATTAAAATATGTAATGATTTGATAGCAGTGAAAATGGAAAAACAAAACTCTTATGAGAAGTAAAATCATATACCGATATTATATTATATACAAATATTAAACGAATTCGATACTTAATTTTATAATGTATTATATTATTTTATAATATAATTTATTATATCTGAATATATATATATATATATATATATATATATATATATATATGTATATATATATATATTATTACAACTAGTTTGTCACTGAGAAATAAGGAAAAGTTGTTAACTTGAATTTATTTGAAGCAAAGCGTTACTGGATTATGCAATAAGGTAGGCGATGTTTTGATCCTGTGTCTCAACTCTATACTCAATTATTATCTTAGCGTATGCTCGATTACACTAACCTCTAGCGCTTGAAAGTGGAACTAAACGCCGGCGCACAGAGAAACAAAACACAGGAAAATTCGCTCAGTGTCCATTCTATATAATTCCTATTCGCTGAGAAGCATTTGTAATGAAGTGAAGAATACCGGTAGGAGAAACAGGAAAAGGAGAGGAAGTGATCTTTTGAGTTTGTCCGTCTACATGGCAACAAAGACTGACACAGTTTACGTGTGAACCAGTGCTTCAACCTGCACGTATTTCGGTGCAGATAGGCGAGGTCAGTGTTACAAAGGTTAATTACAGGCGCGCCCACTCCGTATTATTCATATTTTCGTACAGGGTGGGAGCAGTGAAAGCATAACCTACATACTTATCTCGTCCAAACCTTGAACTCGCAGAGCTGTATTATACATGCAAGAATGCGGGGCGGTCTGTACACACTGCTCCCAAACGGAACTTGTATTGCCAATATCGGGGCTTTCGTAACTCCAGTGAAAGCTGTTCAGACATCCCGATGAACTATGCAGAGCTGTTATCACAAGAAGAGGCGGTGCACAGCTTGCGAGCGTGCCTTCAAAATTGTTCCAATCCAAAGTCAAGTTGTGACATGCATTCATATAATATAATTGCAAATGAGGAATTAATTACATTTAAATGTACCATAACTTGAAGAAAAAATAGATTAATGATAACATATTTTGTTGAATTCTTTTCGTGTAAATGCTAGCTTGTTCTAGTTTTAGACTGTAATGCTCTCTTCCTTGCATTGTTCTTTACAGGTTCATCGTCTCACCATTCATCCTTTGCGATTTTCTCCTAGATTGCAGTCGTACAGTATAATGTTGCTGATTCTTTGCTGGATTTTTCCCACTGTATATCGAAATGATAGCTTATGATATGAGGAAAAAAATAAGAAAATAATTACAGTGTCGAGGAGGACCACGTGACTTTGTGCCTGTTGAAACTCTCTATAACGGGAGACTTCGTAGATTTCCAAACAAAGCTATTTATACAGTGTTAGTTAAAAGTCCCGCAACACCTAAATAGCTTTGAAGCATACGGTTCAGTGACATGAAACTTGGTATGTGAGGATAACCATATACTAAGAACTCAATAATGGTATTACCGAGTTTTTTATACTTCCGGTTTAACCGGAAGTAACTTCAAGTCTCTTATTTTAAATGGAACAGCCAATATATTATTTTATTTTTCAATAGTACTCATTAAGAGCTTTTCAAAAATTACCCACACTTGATACTTCTGTACAAATTCAGTGTTGCTAAGTCAAGAAAACAGAAAAGTGTATCGAATATTAAAATAATTAACGCACCACCTAAATAACTTTTGAAGCATACGGTTCAGTGACATGAAACTTGGTATGTGAGGATAACCATATACTAAGAACTCTATAATGGTATTACCGAGTTTTTTCTACTTCCGACCGGAAGTAAGTCCAACTCTCTTATTTTAAATGGAACACCCAATATATTATTTTATTTTTGAATAGTGCTCATTAAGAGCTGTTCAAAAATTACCCACACTTGATACTTCTGTACAAATTCAGTGTTGCTAAGTCAAGAAAACAGAAAAGTGTATCGAATATTAAAATAATAAAATACTCCTTCCTTAACAAAAACAAAACAAAGCTAGCTCACCTTCTAAATTATGTGTTCAAATTGGTAGCCCTCAGCTGCTTTACAATGTGTCACTCGATCATAGAAACCATTGAAGGAATGATTTAACCAGGCTTTAGGAATATCTTGCACCACTTCCATTTTTATTTAGCAACACTGAATTTGTACAGAAGTATCAAGTGTGGGTACTTTTTGAAACGCTCTTAATGAGCTTTATTCAAATATAAAAAAAAAATATATTGGGTGTTCCATTTGAAATAAGAGAGTTGGAGTTACTTCCGGTTAAACCGGAAGTATAAAAAACTCGGTAATACCATTATTGAGTTCTTAGTATATGGTTATCCCCACATACCAAGTTTCATGTCACTGAACCGTATGCTTCAAAAGTTATTTAGGTGGTGCGGGACTTTTAACTAACTCTGTATATTGTTCAAGTTTTATTTGCTTATTCCACTTGATTGTTTTTATTTTTCTACATAATGCAATCAGCTTTTAATTAACTACTTGAGTTAAAATGATCAGAACCAATATTAGGGCCCTTTTTTATTAACATTGACCATTGTGTGATTAATTATTATTGTTCGGTCTGGTGACACCCAATTGCCTTTACGTATAATTTTCTGTTGTGATATTGCAGCTACTCATTAGGACATTATTAAGTGGCGGCAATTCAAATAACATATCGCCGCTGCTATCTGTGTTATCATTCTGTGACTTTAGTGAAAACATCTTCTTTCTCAGTTGGACATTGAAGCCTCCTATTACTATTCATACATGGTATCACCTCGGGAGTCTAACAAATTCTACAGGTATTCATAAAATTGTTCTTTAACTTCATCTGTTTTACGCTGTATAGGAGCATTCGCATTGATCAGTGTTATGTTGTTATACTTACCCAACATCGTCATCTTGGAGAGTACTGTATTTTATTTTTAGTGAGTTATTTTACGACGTTGTATCAACATCTAGGTTATTTAGCGTCTGCATGAAATGAAAGTGATAATACTGGTGAAATGAGTCCGGGGTCCAGCGCCGATAGTTACCAGCATTTACTCATAACGGGTTGAGGGAAAACCCCAGAAAAACCTCAAACAGGTAAACTGCTCCTACCGGGATTCGAACCCGGGCCACCTGGTTTCGCGGCCAGACGCGCTGACAGTTACTCCACAGGTGTGGACGAGAGTCTTTATTAAAATATTTAAATCCAGCGATATTTGTCCATACATATAAAGCCACCACCACCACATACCACCATCACCATAACCACTACCACAACCACCACCACCACCACCACCTCCGCCACCACCATGTTTCAAGAATTAAACTTTTTGTCACTTTAGTTATCGGTATTTTGAGGATTCTGAACTAACTCCAGGCTTTGACGACTAGTGGGACTCTTTCCGCATGCGGTCGGCATGAAGTAAAGCCACTGCACCAAGAGAAAAACAAGATGTGACAAATAAATCTCCATTGCCCTGGTTGAATTCAAACCCGGGATCCCTTGATTTGCAGTCGGAAAAACAAGCGCTTAAGTCATAACAACGTACATTATTTTTCTTCGTTCCTATCCGGTCGCTGAACCAATGTAATATATAATATGAAACAGTATGCAGTACAGCAGCAAGGAATTCAGGTCCCCTCAGATATCTTTTATGTAGAAAGAGTGAAAGAAAGTTATCGCCTGTACAAAATCGTCGGCTCTAGATAAGATACGACGAATAATCTGTGATCAATAAGACTACTTGCATGTCACGTGAGCTTTGATTGTGGAGCTGTGGTGGCACAATTTCACGTAACTAGCAAACGAGCGGATGTGGAAACAGATTCCCGATTACCAGCATTATTCATAGTGCAGAGGTGCGCTTCATGTAGGCTGCAAGTTGGTGCTGAGATAAGTCTTGGAAATACGTAGCTTTGTGCATTGAATTATTACGACTCCCTTAGCAGCCATTAATGTAATTGCAAGATATGGGACTCTCCAGCGTACCAGCAATCAAACCTTCCCCTGTAGGAAACATATCAATCTTATCTTCAATGTAAAACTTCAAAAATCGTGTTATTTTTTTAAATTGATTATATTGGAAATATTTTAATTTACAAGTGTGATTTAAAATTACCCATATATAGGGAACAATTTAATTTATTCAGAAGCGTTGCTCAAATCCCTTTGTCTATTGAAGAGCATAATTATGGAATAATTGTTTTGAATAGGGAAGGTATCACAAAATTCTAGAGAAATTTCACACACGAGAAAGACTTACCATGCATGAGAGGCCGAGACGTAGATGGGAGGATAATATTAAAATGTATTTGAGGGAGGTGGGATATGATGATAGAGACTGGATTAATCTTGCACAGGATAGGGACCTATGGCGGGCTTACGTGGGGGCAGCAATGAACCTGCGGGTTCCTTAAAAGCCATAAATAAGTAAGTTAGCTTCAAATAGGATTATAATTGATTGGATACTTTGGTACATTTATCTTCATAACTAATAGGGGTATATGAATCAACTAATGGACACCGGTAACAACAAAGGAAATAAGGGTAATGCATAGGTGAAATCTGACATGTAAAGAAATACAAGAATAATAGTAATATATGTTACAAGAGCGGTATGTTGACGTTTTCATGGTCGAGGAAAAGATTGAAAAAGCGAAACGTAGTTGAGCTTTTTTAATTTCCGAGAACATGAAAACAAACATACCGCTCGTGTATCGTACATTATTTTGTGCGAAGATCGTTTATTACATACCCGAAAGACGAATTTCTAATTAGTTGCAATGAAATCTCCATCTTGGTTTCTGTTTAATGATGGCAACTTCGGAAAACCAAAATATCTTTCTTCAACATTGTTGCTTTAAAATGTTTTCTGTGTTTACTATACTCCAGCAGGCCGTGATATACGTCTATCTTTTTTTTCCCCCAGTCTATAAATGCGAACTTAAAACAAACGGTAAGGTTATGTAATGATTTATTTTTCATTTTAAAATTTAGCAATATTATTTATATAACATATTGCAGCAATAACATCGGCATCTGGAATCTTGTCGATTTTTTCACGGCTTCCTTAATGTTACTTGTATCAGGAATGCAATAAGTTTCGTGGAGTAGTAGACTTTACTTAATTTTTGCAAATATTTAAAAACAATAATTAACATTGCAATTGAGGTGAAATTGCAGTGGTAAGTTTCCAATTTATAATTATTACTATATTGAACGTCTCTAAAAATAATATGTTAAAAGCCTAAAGCAGTAAAATGAATGTCGCGCTTAAGCGGTAAGAAGAGGGAAATTGTTATGTGTGTTAAGTTGGGAATACTGAATGTGGTATTTCACACTTACCGCGTATTGGTTCTGTGCGGAAAACAAGCAAATACGCACGATCTCGCACAAAATAAATTACAATTACTTACAAAATAGAAGAGCAAAAATGCACACAATTACTATTGTAACGTTCATACTTTAAACTCAAAATACATAGGCTACTTCTGAAAGAGTAGTTGTTAATATAGCCTATGACTTTTAATTATTCCAAGTGGATGTATTATTGTTTCTCTAAAAAATCGTTTTTAGGGAGATAACAAGTTATTAACATAAATAAAATCACTCCCAATTCTAATGATTGTAGTTTCATGATGCGTGCTTCAATGAATGAAGAGAGGGGAGGAAATATCATTTGAAAGGTACACGATGATAATCGCGTCCTTGCAACGATTCTTGGAACTCCTGGATGGCTCAATGTTATCGTCTTTGATGATCCAGAGCCGTCCAACCGAGTGACACTCGGACATTCGCTAAACCGAACATTGGACTACACCGCGAGACGGAAGAGCTTCGCATACTGCCTATAGCGCCAGGCGTTCAATAGTATTATACTCTAGGGACTGGGGATTGAAGTAAATACTGAAAAGACGAAGACTATGACCTTTAAGAACGGATGTGCTTACAGTAAAACGGAGACCTGGACATACGAAGGCCGAGCACTGAACAACGTGAAAAGTTTAGTTTACTTAGGGGTAACAATGACGATGAACGGAAAGTGGAATAAACCTATAGACACTACAAAACACAGGGCACTGATAAAAGCGATGGAAACGCTGAAGATACGTAACAAAATCGCGGAAGTCTCTCTAAATTTATTAGATAAAGTATATAGATCTACAATTACGTATGGGGCAGAAATTTGGGGTTGGGGAAGAACGGAAAAACTTAACCAGGTACAAAGCGACTTTTTAAAACGGATAGCGGGGGTGGGGAGGGGAACGGCTAACAGCGGAATCCTAAGAGAATTCGGACGCCATAGAGACTCAATAGAATGCAAGGTAAAAGTTTTAAAGTACTACTTGAGGATTGTGCATGGAGATCAGTCTCTTATTAGAGCGGTCTGTTATAGAGAGCAACTCGAGAGGAGAAACCAAGCAACCTGGGCAGGTAGATTACGCAGAGGGTTGGAGGAAATTGGCATGGGATTTATAATCTGGGAAGATTGCAGGAACAAGCGAAATGTTTGGCGGAAAGTCAAGAAACGCCTGAAGGATATAGACAGGCAAATAACAGAAGGAGAATGTAGGGATAAGGAGATCCAATCGATGATCAAAACAAATTGGGGGGGCCGAATTATATATCTATGGAGGAAGCAGAGAAGGCAGACTGGGCTTAATCTGGTTTCGTCTAGGAGCCTGGAGGGCACTTAAAACCGTCAACGAAGAGGGGGCGAGAATATGTCCTCTTTGTGGTAAAGGCGAGACATCACACCACATTTTGTCGGAGTGTGAAGCCACAGAAGCTCTGAGGAAACGATTCCTGCCAGAGTCCTTAATTACATCTAGCAGGGGGCACTTGGCAACATACAATATGTTAAATAACGGTAAATTTTGTGACAGTGTGGGAAAATTTATGGCAAAAGTTCGACAGTTGAGGGCGGAACTGGCCGAGGGGGAGGGAGCCGAGGAAATAAGAGAAAGAGTTATTAATTAGTGTTGGAATGATGAAGTAATTAGGGGATAATGTTCTTTTTGTATTTATTGTGTCTTTTTTTCTATTTGTATTTTATTGCGTGTGTATGTATTTTATGTAGGCCTATTACCTTTATATTTATTAGTTGGATTATTTCACTGTGTTTCTTTTTCTTTCTCTTTTCATATCTTACATTTATTTTATTTCTATTATTTTTGTTAAATTTGGTTTGAAGTTAGATTAGTTGTAATTGTGATAATTAATGATAACGGTAGTAGTAATAATAACTGTTGTTTTACTATTTTATTATTAGTAGGTATTATTTTCGTTTTGAAGATTCAAACTGTGCATTTTTATAGCACGAATGGCCGTACAGGCTCGTGCGAAGGATCTTGTATACATGAGTTTGTATAATTTATTGCACTTATCTATCTATCTATCTATCTATCTATCTATCTATCTATCTATCTATCTATCTATCTATCTATCTATCTATCTATCTATCTATCTATCTATCTATCTATCTATCTACCTAGCTAGCTAGCTGCCTGCCTACCTACCTACCTACCTACCTACCTAGCTAGCTAGCTAGCTGCCTGCCTGCCTGCCTCCCTCCCTACCTACCTACCTAGCTAGCTGCCTGCCTGCCTGCCTACCTACCTACCTCCCTGCCTGCCTGCCTACCTACCTACCCAGCTAGCTAGCTAGCTGCCTGCCTGCCTCCCTCCCTACCTACCTACCTACCTAGCTATCTATCTATCTATCTATCTATCTATCTATCTATCTATCTATCTATCTATCTATCTATCTATCTATCTATCTATCTATCTATCTATCTATCTATCTATCTATCTATCTATCTATCTATCTATCTATCTATCTATCTATCTATCTATCTATCTATCTATCTATCTATCTATCTATCTATCTATCTATCTATCTATCTCAGGACTCTAATTCGCAGGTAAGCGTCTTAGTCTACTGAGCTATGACGGTGACTACATTCGTACTTTGATGAGGAATATTCCGACTTGCGGACTACTTTATAGAAAAATACACAAAATTACAGCAGAAGTTAGATCTATGAAGCTTTGAAAAGATACGTAGTGTCTGAGTAGGTTTATTTCATATCGTCGTCTGTATAACTGGATTAGTTGGTCAGCTGGAAGGTGCATGCTACGTGCTCTCTGTCCTTCTTAGCAGATCTTTCAAGTTTAAGGAGATCCCCAAATCTACAGTACGGTGGGTTTCCTTCAGGAGGGAACGATACCAGGAATGCATTGCTGTGCATTATAATTCGTGACGATGGTAATCGAATCGTTACACGTCGTCGTATCCGAAGTCCGCGGGTTCAAATCCGTCCGAAAGCGAAGCATGTACCTTCTAAAAAACATAACAAAAGTTATTTTTTTAAATTCGTTGTTGTACGACGCTTTATCAACTGCTGTGGTTATCTAGAGTCTGAGGAAGATGCAATAAAAAAGGACAACATACAAAACTATACCAAATTTCTGGGACTTTTTATAGACTCCAATTTAACATGGGAAAAACATATCGAATATATATGAACAAAATTATCAAGAGTTATATATTTATTAAAGAAATTAGTGACTTGCGTTTCTCAAAATTATTTAAGATGTGCCTACTTTTCGTTCTTTCAGTTGATAATTAGGTATGCCTTAATTTTCTGGGAAAATAGTAGCAAAATTGGGAGTGTCTTGATTTTGCAAAAGAAAGCCATTAGAATTCTATGTCAATCAAACTATCTTGAACATTGTCGACCTCTTTTCAAACAATCACAGATATTAACTGTCATAAATTTACACTCGACAAAATATAGACAATTACTCATTACTAGCCAATATACATGATCATGAAATTAGAAATAGTGAACAAATCAATATCCCATACTGTAGATTACATAAAACTAGTACAAATTTTTCTGCCATGGGAATGAAATTATATAAGCTTCCCAGTCAATATTATAAGTTACCAACCAATAGTTTCAAAGCTAGATTTTATAATTGGCTTTTAATTAATCCTTTCTACTCTGTAGATGAGTTTCTTAACATAAATTCATACGAAAATTGTTCTTTAATAAATAAAGTTATTTACATTTAGTTACAATTATTACGTAAGAGTGAAGTGTTTTAATTAATTTTAGAGTTTCAAAATGTTTTGTGTTTTCATTCTAATTACTGCTTTCAATTATATGTGTATTTTCAAATGTATGTTTTTTTGTGACGAAGCCTATCACTGTATGTTTAATGGCTTAATAAATTGAATTAAATTGAAAATTTGAAATTGAATTAAATTAAATTGATGAAGATGATAAAACCAGCGAGATAAGTGCAGGATCCAGCGCCGAAAGTTACCCAGCATTTGCTCTTAATGGGTTGAGGGAAAACCCCGGAAAAACTTCCAACGAGGTAACTTGTCCCAATCAGGATTTGAACCCGGGCCCGCTCGTTTCACGGTCAGACGTGCTAACCGTTACTCCACAGCGCAATGTACCCTGAGCTGGATACTCCGTGGACCTTCTAAATAGAAATAACATGCAGAGCAAGTGGAAGAAAGAAAAGAAAAAAGTTAAACAGGATAGAGAGGGCAGTACTTAAAAGTCTTGGTATTTTCTGAGGTCTTTATTGTCGTTTCTTATAAAAATACATACTATAGTACAATTATGTATAGTTGTGTTCACTCATATTCGTCATGTTTACTAATATACATATATTTACAAAAGACACTAGAGAAATTAAAACAAATATTCCCTGCAAGGAATTCGGTAATTTCTTTTCTTCAAATAAGTGATCTGTCGATTTCGTCCTTACACAATCACGAAATAGTTCTGAATTTTTTTGAGGTTATCATAGATTCCTTAGGAAAAAAAACCTTGAAGATAGAGGTTTGTGTCTACGTCTTACCCTCCAAACTACGCGACTTAACATCGTCGTTGATCGTTGATCGTTGTGCCTGACTTCAGATAAATGAGGGGCGACGGACTTGGACAGTTGTTACCATGCCCTGCCGTATCCTAGGCAACGGCGCATGGTTGGGGGGGCTATTTATAATCAGTGTCATAGATCAGTCCGTCGTTGTGGCTCTGTGGATAGCGTGTGCGCTTCCCAACCAAACAGCCCGAGGTTCGATTTCCGGCGTAGACAATGAAAGAAATTTATCTTCCGTCCACGGGACTGGGTATTTGTCCGTTGTCTTGTGGTTGTCCTGTGATGTCTCTGCGGTAGCCCTGCTTCCTGCCGATCCCATGAACAGGGAGGCCCACATTGGTGAGATGTCTAGTGTATGATCTAAAGTATCTTTGAGAAAAAGGGGAGTGAAACAGAATAAGAAAGAAAGAAAGTAAGTCATAGAGCAACATCAAAGCTGTATAGCTGTAACCTTCGTGAAGCGGGGATGGTTTTAGAACAGACGGCATCGCTGATATGTGGGCATCTAGGCAATGATTGAAGTTCCAAATAAAAGGTAAGCTTACAGAACTTCGTACATTACGAAAGTTAGAGCTTTTTAAAAAAGTATGTTGTAAAAAGCCCATTTATTATTATTTTATTTCATTTATTTATTTATACTGGAGAAGTTAAGGCGGCCATAGGGCTTTCTCTTACACTCCACCAGGACAAGCAATGAAATACATTCACATACAGGCATGTTTAAAAATATATGTTTCAAATATCACACACTTTCCACAGTAATAGTACATACAGACGCGTCGAGGCATTAAAAGCTCTCTTTTTTTTCTTTTCTTTCCCTTTTTTTGTTGTGGAGAGTCTTAAGTCCCCCCCCCCCTCGTGGGTGCGCCACTGGCGCTAGGTGTTGATTTCTTTTGAGCAAAGTTAAATGCAATCTGTGCAGTTCTTATAATCGAGTTACACACACTTATTATGATTCTTAGTTCTTAATGATGTCGAGCAACTGATCAGTGTGAAGCTCTCACTGTCTTGTGACAGAAATGTCCTTGGCAAGACTGGGATTCCTATTGCTGTGATAAGATATGATATGGGAATTCTGTTCAAAAAGTACTACACCAGCACTATTTTCTCCTTACAAATCATCCAAAAATCCGTTGGCAGTTTAAGTCTGTTGTCTGGCATGTAAATTATATTGCAGTAGCCAGTCGGGCTAGCAAATATCCAACAATTTGAGAAAGACCCTAACAGGGGAGCAAGTGGACAAAGACTACCAGAACAGTTGAAAGGCTCGCAGAGGCAGTAGATGAAGATTACCAGCTATAACTCTTTGGGGATCATCGTGCTTACTTCACTTTACCCTCATTGTGTTTGGATGATAGTTCACCTCTGCTGAGGCATGTGGACGTGAGGCCAGCAGTCCACTGGTAGGCCTTGGCCCATCATGGGTTATCGCGCCACGGAGCCTATACAGGGTGTATCTAAATTGGTGTCAAATATTTCGGGAACGTGTTCCTAACATCAAAACAATTAAAAAAGATAATAAGAACATGGGTCTGAAAACCATTCGTTAGGGAGTTATTAAAGGATTTGTCCCTTCATTAACCGCTGATTGTTTGATGGTTTTTTTTGTTTGTTTGTAATTTGTAGAGCGAAGAAATCAGAAGAAAATGTATTCTGTGAGTGAACAGAACGAAATGATTTGCATCATTTAATTCATGATTTGCTTCTGGACGTCATCCAACGAATGTGTTTTAACACGATGCTGCTCCAGCTCATTTCAGTCTGATAGTTCGTAATTTTTTCATGATCGATTTTCCCAAAGATGGAGTGGTCGAAGGGGATTCACTGCATGGCCTGCTCGATCGCCTGATTTGAATCCAATGGATTTCTTCGTCTGGGGACATTTAAAGTCCCTGTTATATGCGACTCCTGTACTTAATGTTGATATTCTGAGAGCGTAACCAAACTGAATTTCACGAAATACGAAACACTCCAGGAATTTCCAACAGAGTACGCCAGAGCATGTAACGCAGGTTTAGGGGATACATCGAATCAGGAGGAAGCCACTTCGAGCAATTTTTGTAACATTAAATTTTGTATGGTAACTCTGAAATAAATTGTTTTGAGACCAATGTTCATATGAACCTTTTGTAATGTTTTTGTGTTACGAACACATCCCCGAAATATTTGACACCAATTTAGATACACCCTGTATAGTATATAGAGTGTAAATGATATGAACAGTCAAAATTATATAGACAGTACATATCGATATACTAGACAAAATATCTAGTGACATTTAATTATTTGTTTTAATTCTATTCTTAATTTGTAAAATAACATGTTCTTAAGACTGATAATAAGGTAGGTGCTCCTGTTATGGCCATGTTCCTGATATGGCCACCCCCCTATTGTGAGTTAGTTAACCAAAAAAATCCGCTAAATTGCAGCAGCATCCAGTGAAAGGGCATCCTGGTATGTCACTTGATCGTTTCCCATTCAGTCAGGTTGAACAATATGGCGTCATTGCCTGTTTTGCGGTTTTCATGTGACCTCTTCTTATTTTTGTCTGGTAAGTCTCCTTTGTTTTATGCATGTTTTTCAAAGACTTGTTTCATGAAAACCATCGTACTCCATTCAGCTTTTAATGTTCTGTTGATTGGCGTTATAGTTGATGGCGTATCTTTTACGAGTTGTTCATAATCAAACGATTTCCGTGAAATCTTACCTGCTCCTGATATGGCCATATCAAATGCACCATGGCCATATCAAGTTCATTTCACTTTTATTTTTTCACCTGACAAATTTACATGCCTTATAGCTGGAATTACGCAAAAATTTTGTATTTTAAGAAAAACAATTTAATTTTTTACAGGAAAACCTGTTTGGCTACACTTTTGAATTATAAAAAGATTATTAAGTGTCATTTTTATTCATTTTACACCAAAATTATTTAATTTTAACACAACTGCGCTATCAAACTGAAAACAATCACGATTTGTAGAACATGGAACAAGGGTGGCCATATCATGTGCACATGTTCCTGATATGGCCACTAGGTAGACTTTTGGAATTTGGGACTGTTTGACAATTAAAGCTATTTTTATGGGGAAAGGAAATTGTTTTAAGAAAGTCCATTAGACTGAGAACGAGTAAGAAAAAAGTGATTTACATTTTTTTTCAAAATGGCGGCTATAAAAATTCTCAAACCTTAGCATGGCCATATCAGGGACACCCACCTTAGTTTAATTATTTGTTACATCTCGACTGAACGTAAATGTCATTGCCAATGACCTTACAAGCAACGTCCATCACATACCAATGCACAACAGAGTGACAAACGAACAAACCAGGCAAAGTAGCCTGAATATCTAATGACTGTCTATTCTCTTTTCAAAAAACACATTTGTTTCTGGGAAAACCATGACTGTTACATAAAAACATTTTACTTTTTTCTTAAGTTACTTATGCTCTACCACCATATTTTTGGCAGTTTATATCGCTTACACCCTCTATAAATATACGCCGAATGTACATTTTCAGTAGATTTTCAGTCTGTGAAACCTACTCGATAATGAATTTAAAATATGTCTCGAACCCGGGTATAGTACTAGCTCAGGCCTGCAGAACTCGCAAAGTAGGGGAACTATGATGTCAGCCTCACTCCACTTCTATTGGGGATGACGGACTTCCGCCCCGAGAATGAATGTTGATGCAGCCGAGCGTAACTAGAACGCCGTGACCGCCCAGGTAGAAAAGGTGGTTGGGGTAAGAAAGGGGAGGAAAGCAGTCGCTCTCAAGAGCTACAGTTCTGCAGGCCTGTACTGGAGGAATGGAGGATATCTTCACCAGCTTCTGCCTCCTTCAACAGCTCCTCTCGCAACTAAAACCTCTGTTCCCACGTCTTGCCTCAGTAAGCACATGCAAAACATTTTATAATATTGTGGCTGTTACGTGACGAGAGCGCGAAGAAGTGATCAGTCACGTCTTTCATTGGTGAATGGAAAGAAAGGCACGGAAAATCTAAAGACGTAGCAGAACTATTTCTCTCTCCGATTTACCACTTGTGTCTAGTCTTGGAGCAACATAATTCAGTCGTACAACAACTTATGAAGGAATCTAAAACAGGTTAATGATATGCTTGTGGACATTGGAGCTGCCACTTCCCTCTTAACGATTGTTTGGTGTGAACAGCAGTGGTAGTCTTTTAGATCTGAGCGTCACGCAGTCTTCATGGGTATGTGAACTGTGGTGGGTGAAAGGCGGAGCTAGAATACGCGGTGCAATGGGAAGAACTTCAAACACTAGAGCAATGAATCGCCATATGGTTCGTGTCCATCTTTGTGTTAGACTAAGGTGACGCACATGACCTAGTGTTCAATGACGATGAGTCATCCTACAGAATATTACGGATTTTCATAAAAACATGTCTATGTCGTAATGCTTTATGAAGAACTGAGTTCGAAATATCGAAAGAAGAAGTTTCTAAATCTTATAATTTTCTAAATACAGGAAGAAGGTAGAATGATGCACCAAATTATGACGTCATCACACGCGGCTTGAAATTTGCAATGCCTTGCAGCCAATTGAGGCGCAAATCACAGAGTTATATTTCTATGCTCGACCATGCCGAAATGTAGTAATTATACACCTGGTAGCAGTCCTTTAATGCATGTCATTAAAGTTCAGGTTTTCGATTATTCTCGGATATCCAATCGAAAGACAACTATCGAAAGGTCACGGAGGCTGGAAATCCAATACTGTCGCAGAAGGTTATGTTCTGTTACTATAATAATTAGCGTTAATTGTAAATAATATTCAAATAAATTCAATTTGTCATCTCGTTTTTCAATGTCGAATTCAATTTCAAGGTTATATCAAGACTAATGTTCATCTTACTCTCTAGATTAGATCAAGGTCGTTGACATTCGTTTCCCGGAAAAAATCAATACTTTCGCGTCTGCGCACATCTCACAATTCATGAGGTAGGCTATTGCACTCACTCACATAACAATAACATGAACACTTATGAATAATTTCAAGTTAGAAATATGGTCGAGGATAAAAAGTCGTATGAAACTTGCCTATAATGGTAATTAAGACGCTCGTATGAAAATTATGGAACTCGCTTGCGCTCGTTTCATAAACATACTCGCGTCTTAATTACTACCATTATAGGCTCGTTGCATAATGTACTATTATTTCATTGGCCGATGATAACGGTAATGACGTAAGACGTTTGACAGTGCAATGCGCACAAACAAATGCGTCGTGTTTGGATGTCGGATGTGTGACTGACTAGTGATTCTTACTGATTTCAGAAACATGAAGAGAATGATAATAATTTTCTGTTCAGGATGTCACCCAGGGTGTGAATTGTGATCGCTACTAGTTCCGCCCGCGAATGAGTCACAACATTTCCAGAGAGATCTCTGCGATCTCCCGAAACGGTGTGAGTGCTCTCCGAATGGAGAGCTATCCTGATCATATAGACTTCACGAAAAGGAATTGCGGAAACCTTCGTGAAAATTATCAAGCGTCCCACTTTTATTATCTCCAGTCTTAACATGCTAGACTTTGTAACTTGTCATCCCAAATCTATTTCAGCTGTCATTACTGACTTCTCGATAGAATGTACTCTGGCTGTTTATATTCTCCCACGTAATCGGTTTCTCACTCTAGCCTGTATACATAATAAAGAAGAGCAAGCAGTGTAGATATCGCAAATAGATTCAAAGCGGATAAATTTTAGGACTCCTTGTCTTCACTTCGGGTAGTCGTACAAAATTTTCGCTTGTATCTTTGTTGCAGCAACACTTAATAAAGCCAAGTATTTCTCATTCAATAATTATATAGGCCTACTGTACATATTTTTTTCGAGAAATCAGTACTTTCCACACCGGGCTTAATCATTTCAACTATAACGATGTAAGCCAACAGTAAATAATTTTCATCTTTTTAATGGAGAAAACAACAGAATAAGTCTAAGTTCAGTTTTTCTCCATGAGACATAAAGCCACGGTAGACTTCGGAAATAGGTTTACAATGGAGCTAACTTCTCTACTGACATTTCGGGACCGTTTGTCTTCATTCCATGTATTTTATTCAGTACTTGAGTTCAATCACTCGCTCTACGGACGCATTGTTGTTTCTTCCTGCAAATGCTGTTTTAAATACGATAGTCTTTTTCCACCTCTGACTTCGTTATTTGCTGTTTGATGCCAATAACTAATAAATTTCATGTGGATAATGAATTCACATTGTTGAGTCTTAGAACAAAATAATTAAGAGCAATGAAAACAGTACCTTTTCTTCAGGGAATGAAAGTCTGCAGAGTTTGGTCAACAATGTAAATTTTTTATCGAACAGAATAGAGAAAGTAATAGGAAAGGTTTTTTATTCACCTCAGTGACACAGGAAACAAACTCTCCTGTGCCAAGATGAAGGAAAGAGGTTTGTTCTCGTAGCCGCATCACAACGGTTTCCGCAATGTCCCAGTGTTGCTTATACGAGGCTTTGGTAACAGCGGCGCTAAGGGCTCGGCTCAGCCCACGAAGGGGAACTGAGGGTACGCGGCGGGGAAGTACCCGGGGAAGGCGGGCGCCGTGGGCTGCACGGGCACGGACGCCGTGACGTAGGTGGTGAGCACGGTGGGCACCACCTTGGTGGAGAGCAGCGTGGTGTAGGCCGTCTTGGCGCCGAAGGTGAGCTTCAGCACCTTGCTGTCCGTCTCGGTGACCACGGTCTGCGTGACCACGGGCGTGGACGTCACGGCGAACTGCTGCTGCTGCGGGGGGAACAGCGGGTTGACGGGCGGCACCGGCAGCGCCGGCAGCGTGCTCGTGCCGTACTCGTACTCCGTCTTGCTGAGCGTGGCCACGGGCCGCGAGATCGTGCTGTACGTGGTGGACGGGCCGTTGATGACGGGCAGCACGTGCGACTCGTACACGGTCTCCACCTTCAGCACCGGCCGGGACGTCGTTATCACCTGCGGCACAGCCAAGCCCAACACATCATGTAACACAGCACAGTATTCAGCACGGAACCATTCTGTTGACAAGTGTTAGTGTAACATGGGAAAAGTACTTTTATTTAATACAATATAATTACTTGTTATCAAAGGAGGACACGATACTAAGGCCGTGTCTCAAAGCTAAAAGTCCATACTACACACTAGTGACTAGCAACTAGGTGACTTGTAACTACACACTAGGGAACTTTGGAAATGTAGTTTATGCTTGAAACATGGCCTTCTTTATAGATTATTTTTCTAAAAACCATGACATCACGGTGCAACACTGAATTAAGAAGGCAGTGTCCTAATGCAGATTCATTACGAATTATGTGGAAAAGATAAGGCCTTAATATATTACAATAATGTTATCAGATTGTACAGAAGGTACTAACAATGTCAGTGTTCAAAGTTAACGTGTTATTCTACATTATATTTTTACATTATTTCACTTCCAAAGCATTTTCAGATTTCATAACCCCAATTGCTGATGAGGTATCCATGTTTGTTTAGTGAACAAGTCAACAATCGAGTAAGCATTTTCGTTTACTAGCTACTACGGACTTGATTGCTGTTCACTACGTAGCTTTGGATCATGACTTCTGACGTCACATCCGGCTATTTAGTCAACAATCTAGTTCACTTCAGCTGAAAATGTAGCTTTGAGACACGGCCTAAGGGTTGTGCTACAGAAGCTAAACGACAGCGTAAGCAGTATGAGAAGAAGTTAAATGCAAACAAGACAAAGATCATGGTTATCGGAAGGAAGAAGAAAAGAATGTAACTTTGCGAATTCGAAATGAGACAATAGAACAAGCGGACAGCTTCAAATACTTGAGGTCTACAATCAGCAGTAACACGAGCTGCTGCCAGGAAGTCAAAAGGAGGATAGCAATGGCAAAGGAAGCTTTTAATAGAAAAAGGAGCATCTTCTGCGGACCTCTGGAAAAAGAACTAAGGAAGAGTGCTTTGTGTGGAATGTGGCATTGTATGAAGCAGAAACATGGACATTACGACGGAGTGAAGAGAAACGATTAGAAGCATTCGAAATGCCGATATGGTGAAGAACGGAGCGTATGAAAAGAATAGACGGAATAAAAAATGAAGCTGTGTTGGAAAGAGTGGGCGAAAAAAGAATGATGCTGAAACTGATCAGAAAGAGAAAAAGAAATTGGCTGGGTCACTGGTGAGAAGAAACTGCCTACTGAAGGATGCACTGAAATAAATAGTGAACGGGAGGAAAGTTCGGGGAAAAAGAAGATATCAGATGATAGATGACATTAACGTACCGTACGTGGTTTTTACGAGGAGATAAGAGAAAGGTAGAAAATAGGGAAGATTGGAGAATGCAGTGAAAGAACTTCCCTTGGTCAGAAAACTGGGAATGAAAACGAATATAATTACGTAAAAGGTAGGTACACTTTACACAACGGCCATAGAGCAATTCCAAGCTTTTAAAGATTTGTCTTGGTAACGAAAAATAATACGCTCTCGTTACAGTTTTATCTTCTTCTAAGCAGTCCGTCAATTTTTAAGGCTGATTCACAATAAACCGGAAACGAGAATCGGAACGAAAACGAAAACGGTAAAATTGTTAAAATGTGTATATTTAAATGTGAACATTCACAATTAGCGAAAAGCTTGCCGGAGCCCCGGATCGGGAACGGAGAGTTGGCAAAATTTCAACTTTGGCGTTCACGTTTCCGATCACAGCCCACTAGATTCATTCTATTGCCATCTAAAAGCTATTTTGTCGTCGTATATTTTGTAGCAAGAAGACCGTGACATAACCTATGCATTATTTTGTTCTGTGCTGTGCATCATGGAGCAAGTCTTATTTGATGAGATTCTAATATTGAGTGTTGAGGAAAATCTACGATAAGCGGCGCGCCTCGTATAAGATGAAAAAATGAAGGAGAATACGTGGCCTTCAATGGCTGCATTTTTGAACACCGATCGTAAGTTTTTTTATTTTAGTAGGTTATTTTACGACGCCTTATCAACAGCTTAGGTTATTTAGCGTCTGAATGAAATGAAGGTGATAATGCCGGTGAAATGAGTCCGGGGTCCAGCACCGAAAGTTACCCAGCATTTGCTCATGTTGGGTTGCGGGAAAACCCCGGAAAAGCCTCAACCAGGTAACTTGTCCCGACCGGGAATCGAACCCGGGCCACTTGGTTTCGCGGCCATGTGCGCTAACCGTTACTCCACAGGTGTGGACCCGATCGTAAGCGAATCATATTTTATTACTGTATTGGTTGTATTACACACTACATATTCATGCTTCAATTCAATAACTACTGTTGTGTTCATTTTTGTTCTACTACAAATGTTTCTTCTCTAATTATTTTACGTTATGGTAGACTTAAAATAGGTTGTGATAATAAAGATGCATGGGCATATTTATAGTACCGTACCTAATGAAATGTTTCAGTTGAAATTTCGAAGTTGGTTAACTTGTGTTTATGTTGGCTGCCTTGTACTCATGAGAGAACGCCATTGGTCAACTATACACAAATAACATCAGAATACGTAATATCGACTTTACATATCGTTATTGACATGCATATCGATATGCATAGTCGTCTACGTTCTCGGTTTATAGTGAATCAAAAATTTTTATATTCACGTCCCCTGGTTCTCGTTTTCATTCTGGTTCTCGTTCCCGGTTTATTGTGAACCAGCCTTTATAGAGACAAGGACTGCAACTTGCATGCTTTGTCAGCATGTTTACCCAGAGGAAGCTGCGGCACTGATCTGCATGTTACGACGAGTCGTACCTGCGGGATGGCAGCCGCAGCGGCGGGATTCAGCAGCCTCAGCAGGGCCAGCTGCTGCACCTGCTCGGGGCTCAGCGCCGGCGTGGGCGGCGGCTCGGTGGGGCGCGGCGCCGTGAGCTGCGTCTTCTTGGGGCGCGGCTGTCCCTCCGGCACGCGGGCCTTGTCCACGTCGGACAGGTCGAACTCGGAGCCCACGCTGGCCAGGTCCACGTCTGGCTGCAGCGCGCGCAGCGCTGCCGGACGGTCGTCGTCGTCGTGGTCGTTCTCGTCGCCGAACTCCAGCTCCAGGTGCAGCTCGGAGCCCGCCTCCTCCAGGCGCGTGTTGAACTCGTTGAGCGTCTTGCTGGGCACGAAGTGGTACACCTCCATCGGCGGCAGCGTCTTAGTGGCCGTCACCAGCCGCGTCACGTGGTACGACTGCACCAGCGTGTACCTGTCGGTGGATGAGAGTTTTCTGCAATCTGTATCGTTAGTGAAGTAAAAGCAGGTTCATCCAGGCCATAAATGCTCCATGCTAAAGTACGGAAGGCCATACCGTATCTCAGGCAGCTGACTGTGATACTCCAGCGAGCTCTTATACTGAAATCTGGAAATTAGGAGTTGGACCATAACATTACCGTGCACGTTGCAAAGACGAGTACAACACAATTAACAATTGCAAAAGGCGCGGAACTGAGTTAAGGGTACAGGTACGTGAACGACCGCAAATATTATCAGAAAATGCAGGCTCTAAATTTCTAAAATTTTATAAGGAAATGAACTCACAATTGGACAAAAATTACAAGGTACCACAACAAGACTTAATAGAACTTAAATATCTGATAAAAGTATAAAAAGGTTACTAATAATATTTTTCACAATCCACTTTTTATTTTGAATTAAATTTTCCAAAATTTGAAAATTTTCACACATATTGTTTCATAACCCCACAACTATTAGAGATAGAATTCTGAAATTTTGTACACTGATTTAACATGCATTTATACAAACGTTAGACTACAATAATGCCCATTTCTTTGAAAATAGAACAATTATGTCACAAAACATCATGTAAATTTTAGTATATTTTATATAGGACAAATAAACAATTAATTGCATTAAAATAAACAACTCTACATGACTGAGAGTAGTCTACTTTTCAGAAATAAGTGTTTATTACATGCAGGAAAAATATTGAAGATATCAGAGAGGTCATAACAATGTTAAGGTTACCAAATGACGTAACTGCAGAATTTTTTTTTCATACTCTGATAAAACTGGTTTGAAAAATATTATTAGTAACCTTTTTTATACTTTTATCAGATATTTAAGTTCTAATAAGTCTTGGTATCAGATATTTAAGTTGTAATAAGTCTTGTTCAATTGTGAGTTCATTTTCTTATAAAATTTTATAAATTTAGAGCCTGCATTTTCTGATAATATTTGTGGTCGTTCACGTGCATATACCCTTAAAAGTGTTGGATATCCAGAAGAATGCATTTTGCTAACAAGTTGACTTTCGTAGAGGCTTATCGAAAATGTAACCTAAACTTAATATTTAAGCAACAAGAAAAAAGCATCCATCTTATTTCAATTGCGGATCCACAGTTTACGAACTGAAAAGGTCTGGATTAATTTTTTTATTTTAGTATTTAGTAGGTTATTTTACGACGTTTTATCAACATCTTAGGTTATTTAGCGTCTGAATGAGTTGAAGGTGATAATGCCAGTGAAATGAGTACGGGGTCCAAAACCGAAAGTTACCCAGCATTTGTTCATATTGGGTTGAGGAAAAACCTCAACTAGGTAATTTGTCCCGATCGGGAATCGAACCCGGGCCAGCTGGTTTCGCGGCCAGACGCGCTAACCGTTACTCCACAGGTGTGGACATCTGGGTTAATATTTGGCGGGATGTAACCTATTCTTTTTGTCTGTTCTTATTTCCAGAAATGTTCTGCTGCCGAGTTTCGCAAATTCTTAATCATACTCATAAAAATCATCACCTGTTACTGCTGACGTCATACGAGAAACAGGTGATCTAACTTTTTTCTCTTTATTCTTCTTCGTTAGTAGCAAATATAAGACAGTCTTAGTGATGCAGCTGACTGACGCACTTTTCTGCCACGATTCGATCTCAGTCAGATTTTCTGCTTTGTGGTTAGCATAACACCATTACTGTCGATAGATAGTCTCCGAATGCTTCCATTTTTTCTGCCATTGTACTATTATTTCTTCGGAAATGAATGAGTCCAGCGCTATACTTCAGAATACCGCGTAAGTATTTATATACAAAGACTATTTAATAAATACTCGCACTTAATAAAGAAATTCCCTGCACCAAAAATAAATAATTCAATGATGCAATAACGACACTACTTATGCGGTATTCTGAAGTCGTTTCGAGTCCCGTTTCGCTAGAATCTCTCCTACAAGATATGGGACATCATATCCAACAGGGAAAAGTGATGCCCAAACCTCAAAGCGAGAACTGTATTGTTTTGCATTGGTTACATATTAGCTGTCAGTTCTATGCGTTAGCAGAGAAGCACGGAATTTCTAAGATATCAGTGTGCAAAAGTGTCCACAGGGTAGTTGATTTTGTTAAGAGTTAAATTCGGGGCAGGTTTTTGATCACCAAAATGTTATTTACTATAGCACAGAATTTTTATGCTTCTGCTGGGATCACTAATGTTTTCTGAGGTTATGGATGCAACATTAATAAATACTGATGGATCAACACATAAAATGAACCTGATTTTGTAGTTAGACATCGTAATTATTTTATCAATTGCATATTTGTACGTGGACTAAATCTGTTATTAACTTAATTGATTGAATTTGGTGCTAACTTCGGTCATTTAAGTAATAGACGTATTGGTATACTAGACCAATCACATCACATGAAATTCCATTGTCACCAATATATAAAAATCTAAATACTTTTAATTTTCTTTAACAATATTTTCTGTTGGTGAAATATGAATCAGCAAGCTTAGAATAATCTATTTTATAGTACAAAATATAAATATATGTATCGATAGTAGTAAAAATACAGCGACTTTAGCTCTGCTCCTTAGCGATTTTTGTAAACTGTCGTTGGCGATATTGTGTAACCAATAATGCGTATTTGTAAATTTCTTTAGCTGATTTTGTAAAGTTCGTCAAACTTTACAAACTAATAAAATAGCATTGTGAAACACAATTTACAAGCATTTGTAAAATTTTACTTGTTATTTGTAAATTGTTAATTTGTAATTTGTAAGGATTGTGAAACGGGCCTCTGGTGAAGGCAAGATGGTATTTGGCGAGTTAGTCCGAGGAACACCTGACCATCACGTGACTGAAGCCTCCGATGAAGTCCAACTGCAGGTCAGCACAAGTAAGTTATGAACTCATCCCAGAGCACAGCTAAGCTACGCCGTGACACAGTGCAGTGCAAGAAACCAAATCGTTTCTCCCGGCGGAGATGGAAGACTGAAGACACATTGCTTTCTTTAGAGTCTGTGCCTATACGTACGTACCTGAACGTTCTGTATAATATCAGGCCTACCTGGTGGTGTTGCTGCCGCCGCGGATGACGGGCAGGATGTGGGTCTTGAGCAGCAGCTGGGTGGTGCTGAATGTCTCCGTGAGTGTCTCCAGGGGCGGAGTCTCGGCGTCGCCCGCAAGGCCGATGGGGGGCAGCGTCGCGATGCCGGAGTCCAGCGGCAGGCTGTTCTCCTTGTCGTACGCCGCCGTGGTGGCCAGGATGTTCTCCGTCAGCGGCTCCGTCATGCTGGAGCTCACGATCTCCGTGTTCTCCAGGCTCTTCTCGAAGGTGGACGTCACCGTGATGAAGCGCGTGTTCTTCAACGTGCCTACCTGCGACATCCAAACAACCACCATTGCACTGGCTTGTTCCACCGAGTGTGTGTAGTGCCTTTCTGTTTGCCTTGAATATAAGAATCGCGTGTTCACGTCCACTCTAGAGACATTTTGTGAGATAAACAAAGTGGAGCTCTGTTGTCGTACTTAAACAAGAGTTTTTACGCCTACGTCGATGTTAGAAATTATGAGATTATATATGAAAATATACCTAAATCGAAAATAAAAGAATATGACATACGCTTCCTCTTCTTTCAAATAACATAGTCTATATAATCTGCAGCAGGTTGCTGGCACCGCATTGTTTTCTGTTTTGTTTATACAGCTGCGATCATCATAGCAGGTTTTATTTATTTTGGGAGTAGTACGTGAGTCACCCACAATGTTTGACAATAATTCTGTTAGAACAATCGAGTGTTCGAGAGTTAAGAGTCTGCCTTCAATACATTACGCTGTGCGTGTTTACTTTTAAAGGTTTTAATTATTATATTTATTAGAAGTACCGTAGAAGTGGGTAAAGTCAATCAGTGGGTGTATAATCGATCATTTGCGATTTTTATTGAAAATTATACATTTTCTCAGTTATTTGTTAACATTTTATTATGCTGACTTCATTGCCTGACATTGCAAATGTAAGCGAGAGGGACCACCAAAAGCCTGCGCATGCCAAAGATGGGAACACCGTGTAATTACCGTTAAAGTGAAAATTGTTATTCTCAACTTTTTCTCTTAAATGAAAACAAAGTCTCACAAACTCTAAATTATAGTCAGCAGTGAAAGGAGACAGGAAGTATACGTAAGTACTTTTCGTTGAGATTGTATCCTGAAATAATAGTTTTGCAGTTCGTAAATGTTAGTATTGAAACTTATTATTTTAAGAAAACTTTTACCTTTGTAGGGTTAAGTCGATCATGCCATCGACCTACTCGAAGCAGATAGAACCAGCAGGAGGAATAAATTGTTCACCGAAATACCTCCAACTAACACTTATAAACAGAAAAGTGTCATAGTGTAGCTTATATTGATGGGATAGTGGGGAAAGAGGAAGACGAAATTATGGTGAATTTCTTGCGTAAGAGAAGCACTGCCAAAGGAACATATTTTGTACACCCCTCTGTACCTGACTATGGGAACAACGTAGTTTCGAAAGTGACATGAGGAGGGGAAGATTTCAAGTAACATCTGATATAAACCTAAGCAATGTTGAATTGCATTTTAGATTATAATTGAATTGTGGTATTTCAATGTAAATTTTGAATTCTTAAATATTTGTTGGTATGTGAAGTATTAAAATGTGTTTTTATGTTTTATAAGTTGGCAGTCATATTCATGCTTGTACATTGGAGACCTATAGGCCTAATTGTATCGAATAATATGATCACAGTAACAAAAGATACATTATATAATGCTGTAAGCATATATTGTAGATTATTATTGTTTGTACACCCCTTATAACAAATAAAATATATGTAATATACTTAATTTGTTTTTTAAAAACATAAACAGTGATCGACTTTACTCCGCAATATTTTAAAATCGATCTTAAACCAAAAATTAATGGTGATCGACTTTACCCTATTTAAGCAAGTAACTTCGATCACAAGTCAAATTAAAAAAAAAATCAGTTTTTTTTTATAGATTGTAATTCAATTCTTGTAACGTGTCTTCATAAGTGAATGATATGATGATCAAATGCTATTTTCTGAGTAACTTCGCTCCATTGCATAACCTCAATATCATAAAAAATTTTCAAAATTTTGATCGACTTTACCCTCTTCTACGGTACGACAAGTGACAAGGTTTGTACTCAAACTTCAAATACAGAGCGTTCGCTTACATAATGTATGTCGACAGGGCGGCGCGCGACCGACACAAAGGCCATGCACGCTCGGCAGTCCAGTTCAGTTTCATGGTACTCATTGTTTTGTGCAAAGACAATGTTGTAGTGATAGATGGCTTTGGTTTGTTGAAATTCAACGAGCCTTTACACTCCAATGCTAAACTACTTACACGAATTGAAATATTGTTCCAAAATCCAAAAGATTGCCCAGCTATCACTGCATGTAATATCGTGCAAAGACCTTCCAGGCTACAGCTTTGTTAAAGTAATCGAAGAAAGAAATTGTTGGGAGAATAAATAATATGACGATCTGTACTTCTCAGGCAAACATGTAAATTTGATAATATAGTTTATATTATGCAACGGAAGAGAAACGAACTGGCCATCCTACCCCATTATCTCCTAGCGTAGTTGCCTCATAAGTGGTGCCTTCTTGGTATCATTTGTGAGATTCAGACCTGTCTTCGGTCAGTGGACTAAACAACAACAATTTATATTATATACCTATATCTATATACAAAGTAATGGGAAGTAATATTGGGAGTGATACAGACGATGACATTGATAATAGCGTTTGGAGGCAGGAACTGTAAGCTCAGGATTGTATACTTGTAACGACAGTACTACTTAAAATTTTATTGCTATTATTATTATTATTATTATTATTATTATTATTATTATTATTACTTCAAGCTCTGAAATTTGTGCTTGGCTTGCCTTAAGGATATTTAGTGTAAAGTATTACTAAATTTCACTTCACTTTTCTCAACCATGCACTCCGAAGACTAACATCTGCCGATGGAGATGGTTAAAATCACGAGGTGGAGAACGAGAGATGAACATATCGTTCGTCTATGCAGTATGGAATTTAACTCTTCAGACATATTATAGATTTTTTATTAATTTGTCGTATAGAATGATATCTGTAATATTGACAATTAATATTTGAGGAGAGAAATTCGCTCCTTGTCACTTGTCGGTATCGAACCGGAGTCCTTGGTTCTACGTACCAAGCGCTCTGACCACTGAGCTACGCCGAATTCAATCCACAGCACCGGATTACTGTGCACTTAACTGCGGAATCCCGGCCAACAAGTCACTCAGCTGAGTGCGCTCCTAGTATAATGGCAGTTGACATTGGATACACGTCAACATATATGCCTAACTTGGAGTCAGGCCACAAAGGGAAACATTGAAGGAGGAAGGTTCGATCCGGTGCTGTGGATTGAATTCGGCGTAGCTCAGTGGTCAGAGCGCTTGGTACGTAGAACCAAGGACCCGGGTTCGATCCTCGGCGCCGGAGCGAATTTTTCTCCTCAAATATTAATCTTCAGACATAGTTCTGACATCGATTCCATTTGCCTGCTATGCGTAGGGATTCATGTAAACGGTATAATGTATTTGGAATAGAGTGTGCCCTTCACATAGCCTACAGTTTAAGCTCGGCTGCACAAAGTGTGCCGTGAACACCTGTACTCTTGATCTGAAAGAACAGACCAGCACGAGCACATGCGACAATGCACCACGCAAGAAGGGATGCCTACAAAAATGCAACTGTTCAAAACATACAGAGGTGAGCCTGCCTGGAGACAAATAAAAAATAGGTTGCAGCCGCCAAATTACTCTTCAAGGAACGACCACTCATATAAATTGAGGGAAAGAAGACAGAGGACGGACACTGGAAAGTTTTCTTTTCTCAATCGTACTATCAGGGACTGGAATGCTTTACCTGCAGACTTACTAAAGGCTTTACCAACAACCAAAAATGTATTTAAAAATAGGGTTAAGTACCTTACTAATAGACGGTAATTATACACAGTATTTAAAGGGTGTAAATGATATGTTGTTATTGAAGTGTTGTATCAGTGAAGAATTATGTTGTGTCAGTGAAGCTTTATAGTTTATAGTGGCAGTGCAAAGTATTTGAACAGTGAAATGTTTTTGAAGTGTTAGTGAAATCATGATAGAATCAGTGAAATGTGTCGTATTTCCAGTGCAGTGAGTGAGTTGACAGCGAAATGAGTGCAATGGTGAAAGGTACTTGTGCAGATATGAACATATCATACTCGTGGGTTTTAGTTCGAACTTAGGTTTAAGATACAAATTAGATTTATTTTAAATGTTATTTTAAGTGATCGTGCTTCATTTAATTTAGGATATTCCCTGTTATTATTATTATTATTATTATTATTATTATCATTATTATTATTAATTGTATTTTTAATTAATAAGTTTATTATTGTCATTATTGAGTTTAATTAGTTACCACTGCCACCGGGTATATACCCATTGCAGTGTGAATAAATACATACATACACAGATACAATAAAAATGTTAGACTATTAATACCGTCCATGATCCATGAGCGACTTTTGCTCTGAGTTCGATATCCGCTCAGTCAACTGTATCAGCCTGTGGTAACTTTTCTCATGCATACTGTGGGCAAGGACGACTGCCTCGTTAGTAATTCACTGTACACTGTTCATATATGAAGGGTCATTGTGTAGTGGAAATACATGTTTGGTCAAGTGCAACTGGGAGGCGGAAAACTGGAAACGCTCTTTATATGCAGGGAAGGAAATATGTTGGATATTCCAAGACTGGCCTGTTTCTTCATCCCAATAATGTTTTAATTTTGTTCTGCAATTTAACATTGCAACGAAGTAGCATTAACAGCGTTCAGAGCTTTCACAGGATGTTGAGTCCTCACAAAGCGGAAATATGCTAAGGCGCTGTCTATGTTATACGTCTTTTAATTGAATTCATTTAATTCTCACTCTTTCTTCTTTCCTAAAACTAACAACAGTATTGTATGCTGCTGTTATGGAGGAAAGTGGGTATCTAGTACGTTAGCCAACTACTGTTGGTTGATTAAGGCCGTTCCTGATGTGAGCTACAAGCGAATGTTTTTTTTATTGTGACTAAAATCAAGCTTTTTTTTTTTAATTTTGCTTGAAAATCATACACATTTTCATTATGGGTCGTTCTAAATCAAATTTTTCATTCTGCACACTTATCTATACTACTAATAAATCTGTAGCCGAAATTTTTCTGGTAATTTGCGATTTTCCAAAAATAATTGGTCCTAACATATATAGGCTTAATTAACCACCCTGAAACCGAAAATCGCTTTTTTGAAATTTTTGTTTGTATTATTGTCTGTCTGTCTGTATATTTGTTACCTTTTCACGCGATAATGGCTGAACCGATTTCGATGAAAATTGGAATATAAATTAAGTTCGTTGTAACTTAGATTTTAGACTATATGGCATTCAAAATACATTATTTAAAAGGGGGGTTATAAGGGGGCCTGGATTAAATAAATCGAAATATCTCGCTTATTATTAATTTTTGTGAAAAATGTTACATAACAAACGTTTCTTTAAAAATAATTTCCTTTAAAAATTTTGATAGGACTCATATTTAATGAGATAAATGAGTTTCAAAATTAAAATAACTGCCATCTAAGGCCGTGTAAATGAATTAAAAAACAAATGACTTCGTCTATAAGGGGCCTTGGACAGCAACAATCGAAAGCTATGAAAGACAGCCTACAGAGAATGTTTCTGTGTTTGTATGAAGTAATATCGGAAGCTAAATTAACCGATTTGTGTAATTAATTATTATTTCACCATTGGAAAGTGTAGTTTCTCTAGATGGACATAATGCTATAATGTTATTACAGTAACTTCTGATATAATACTGGGTGTTCAGTTCGAAGTGTGTCATGGCTCGCTGTATGCCGTCATGTGGCTAGCCGATGAGCCTAGAGAATTCAATCTTCCTACACTTCCGCAGAGGTGTATAACCTATGAGGCAGAGAAGTTGCCTAGCAAGTACGGCGTTCATTCTGAAGAGTACGTACCGATATGTACGGTAACGCCGGTAGTGGCAGGAATGTGAACTGTTTGGAAATACGTACTGTCGGGATATGGGGAGAGGGTTAAGACGATTACTTACGTATTTGTTGACATTAACTTCGACGGTCAACATGGACACGGAGCATTTGATTTGTGTTGTGGAATGTTACCGTACGCAACCGATGATAACAAATACCCTGCGTACGACTTGCCGGCGCAAAACACAGTTCGAAAGAGGTTATGGTAGCACACAGACCGTACAGACCGCCATCTGTTGCTACGACGTTCAAGTTATACCGTACACGTTCTCAAGTTCAGATTGAAGAACGCCTTAAATAATAGGCAACTTCTCTAACATATAAGCTGAAACTCGCTTCAAATCGGTGACCCAACAACAGTGACGTCATGACACACTTTGAAAAGAACACCCAGTGTAATATAATATAATATAATATAATATAATATAATATAATATAATATAATATAATATAATATAATATAATATAATTTAAGTTAATTGAAGGGTTCAGAACCATAGTGGGCCAAGCGCCATTTGCTGAATATGTAGAAAACAAGGGTTAAAATTAAGTTATTACCATAATTCAATGGAAACCTATAACAAGTAAAATAAAATATACACATTAAATCTAATTGATGTCAATCTTCATTAAACTATGGTTGTATGTAATAAAAATTAAGAAACATGTTGAAGGAATTGTCGTTACACCAAATGAGTGTCTCTGGACCAAAATGATCGCATTTTAATTATTTGGATGGAATTTAAATTAAGTAACATATTAAACGATTTATCCTTCTATCAAACACGAATGCTCCCTGGATCAAATGTCCTATTTTAATTATGTAATTATTTTATATTTATTTCTAACGGGTGCAGCGAAGCGCACGGGTACGGCTAGTTGATAATAATGTTGATCTTTATGAAGTTATGTGTCATACTGTAGATAGTTACGATAATGTTTAAATTATATCTGTTTCATGTATTTTTGTGGCAAATATAAAAACAAATTCCCCGAAAAATCGGTATATGACGGGGAATTTTGGACCTGATATCTGAATTCAGGACTAGCCATATAAAATTAGACTACTACCTGTTTTTTTTCACTCGAGTGCAAAACAAAAAATTGGAATTTGTTGTTCAGTGTTATTTGTTCAACTAAACGCGACATTACAGATGGAAAGTTTAGTAGTCTATAATCCGCTCGCCAAACCGGTCGTGCACTTGGCATACCTGGAAGGTGTACGGCGACTTGATGGTGGCGATCTCGTAGTAGGTGTCCCTGAAGTCGGCCGGCGTCGAGATCTCCACCTTGATGGTCTCGGCGACGGGCACTGGATCGTCTCCGTCGTCGTTGTTGACAGCAGCCACGCCGCCGTCGGACCCGGTGGGCTCCTGGTCGGGGTCGTCGGACCGGGCCCGCAGCTCCGGGGGCGGCGGGGGCGTGGTGGTGAGCGTGGTGTTGTCGAACTCGTCGTCGCCCTGCTTGCGGATGTTGACGCGCGGCTTGGGCGTGGTCTTGTACTGCCAGCGCCCCTGCGGCCGCGCCAGCTTGAACTTGTACAGGCTGGTGGAGGCGCCGCTCTCGGCCGACGAGGACTGCACCCGGGGCTTGTAGCCGCGGCGCGTGTAGCCGCTCTCGGCGCTGGGCGCGCTGCTGGGGCGGTAGCTGCCGCCGCCGCGACGCTGCGAGCTGGGCTGGTGGTAGCGGCGCGGCGTCGCCGAGGGCTCGCTGAACACGGACACCGTGGCCAGCTCTGGGGTGCTGCTCACCCGCCCGAAGCGGTTGTTGCTGTACCTGCCGGACACGTAATCAGATCCTAAAGGCCCGGCCAAACAGAACGCGGACCGTCCGCCGCGGACTTGTATTACGTCAGAATGCATCATCCTAGTCAACAGCGCGCGGCCCAACGCCGCAGTCTAGTCTGGTTAGCTGCGGACATCTCGTAGAAAATGGCCGATGAAACGGAACAATTAATTCTATTTGTGTGGGAATATGCTCATTTATATGACACGCGGCATCCAGACTCCATCTCCATCGTCTCCTTTTTTTGAACCAACTCATCGTGGTCAGATAATCCTACTTATATACATAATCCTTCCAATGAAATTAATTATACTGACCTGGAGGTAGCTACCATTAGGTTTTTTGCCACTATTGTTTCTTTGCAAAAGATTTGTACGAAAATGTACTGCAGCTCGTAAATAAACCGCAAGAGGGAAATAACAGTACTTCTCAATAGTAATTTTGTCTACGAAAAATACTGTTTTCTTAGTCGTGTTTTCTTTTCTATATTCATACTTATTCTTCAGTTGATTAGTGTTAAATACAGTTTAAAATACAAACGAAAATATTTTATTTACCTCAAGCAGATCGCTAGTCTTTCCTTTGTTTCAATCGATTTCCTCCAGTTTGTTGTCACTTTCAATATTTTTGGTTCTATAAGGCTATGTAATTCTTCAAACTGTTGTTTAGACATTCGAAAATAGTCGCAAAACGGTCTTCAAATGAATTCAGTTCGTTACACTGTCTGTGAAATTCACCTAGTTCCTGTCTTTTTTCATTTATTTCATGCACCCACTTCCTTTTCCTTTTCCGCTTTGATGAACGGCTCAAAGCGAACAGAAGAAGCAATTCTTCTTCATCTGAGGAGCTGCTGGACATGTTAACAGGAGAAAAAAGGAATGTAAAAGTACAATTTCAAACAAATTTAGAAACAAGTCGAGAAAATACGATGAGTAGCACTTGGCAACAATTGTTTCCACACTGATCCGTCCTGCACTGTCCGCGTTCTGTTTGACGATCTTCATCTAAAGGTAGGCGCTCACTTATCGGACAAAAATTCGTTCGTTCCGTTCTGATTTTTAGTATATAGTATCGTTCACTTGTCCGCATTTCACATAGTGTTGTAATTTACCGCTAGAGCGCATTAATTCATTGTAATGTTCTGAGCTGAACCTGGAAATAAAATGAATATCTCTGTAACTTAAATAAATTATGAAGGACATACCTGGTTAATTTAGCCTAGTATTTTCCCAATCTCATCCCAAATGTCATTTTTCCATATTACAATCCTATAATTCTAATTTCATAAATTATAAAGCTCCTCATACTATTGGACTTAATAAAATAAGTTTCACGTCATCCATTTCATTATGCCTTCAATATTACCGCGATTGGACCGTACGGAAATCCATTTAGGATTCTCTGGCCAGAATTCTGGACGGTATCCGGTCTTGTGGACAGTGGGCGATGCTCCATTTAAATTAATCCAAAGAATAAAAATCCGACCGCGACGATCCAATTTTTTTTTCCCGTAAGTGAGCGCCTAGCTTTATTCGTCCATTCGTTCACTGCCTGTCCACCAGCCAGCCTTCATCTGCGTATTCATTCGTCTCCCAATTCTCTATGCACGTATGTCTGGTATTTAGACCAGCTAATCTGTCTGTATGAAATCCGGAAAATACAAAGTATATGATTACATCTCATGACCAACATATGGAGCATGTTTTGGGTTATTGCCCTAAAGGAGAACTACTGAGGAACAATCGCCACCATAAAGTGAGAAGTTCCATCGCAACCACTCTTCGGAAGGCAAAGTGGGAGGTTTACGAAGAAGTGTTGAGAATGGGTCAACGAGAAGAGCAGACATTATAGCCTTCGATCGCCGGAATCAAAGAAGCCTCATTCTTGACCCCACTCTCCGTTTTGAGAAGGATGATTTTTTTTTATTGGGTTATTTTACGACGCTGTATCAACATCTAGGTTATTTAGCGTCTGAATGATATGAAGGTGATAATGCCGGTGAAATGAGTCCGGGGTCCAGCACCGAAAGTTACCCAGCATTTGCTCGTAATGGGTTGAGGGAAAACCCCGGAAAAAACCTCAACCAGGTAACTTGCCCCAACCGGGATTCGAACCCGGGCCACCTGGTTTCGCAGACAGACGCGCTGACCGTTACTCCACAGGTGTGGACGAGAAGGATGATCAACAAGCCAATAACGTTAACGATGAAAAGAAGTCTATTTACAACCCATGTATTCCTCACTTCAGTGAGAGATACAAAATTAATATTAATATATGCAAAGTGAAAGGACTTCTTTTTGGCGCTAGGGGAACTTCATTTAAGTTAACCAAAACCATTCTCCTTTCTCTTAAAATTTCTAATGAGGACATTAACAAAATTTGTCTAATGGTATTGAGAGATTCATTATGCATTTTACACAATCACTTGTATAATACTATGTAATTTGTTTTTTCATTTCATCTCATTACTCTTCAATGTATTTTCATCTCATGTTTCTCCGAAATCAAATTGTACTTTATTTTTAAATTTATCATTGTTCCGCATTCTCTCCGCGATCATATTGTATTTTTAATTTAACCTCTGCTTTGTAGTCTGGATCCTAGTAGTCAGCCGTAGATTTCGGCCAGATGTCCCAAATTGTGGAATTTGTTGTTAGAAATGGAAATATAAAAATGTGAAATTTATCCTTTGAAAAGGTGGAGAAATTCAAATATCTTGGAGCAACAGTAACAAATATAAATGACACGCGAGAGGAAATTAAACGCAGAATAAATATGGGAAATGCCTGTTATTATTCGGTTGAGAAACTTTTGTCATCTAATATGTTAAAAAAAAAAAAAAAAAACTGAAAATTAGAATTTATGAAACAGTTATATTACCGGTTGTTCTGTATGGTTGTGAAACTTGGATTTTCACTTTAAGAGAGGAGCAGAGGTTAAATGTGTTCAAGAATAAGGTACTTAGAAAAATATTTGGGGCTAAGAGGGATGAAGTTACAGAAGAATGGAGAAAGTTACACAACACAGAACTGCACGCATTGTTTTCTTCACCTGACATAATTAGGAACACTAAATCCAGACGTTTGAGATGGGCAGGGTATGTAGCATGTATGGATGAATCTAGAAATGCGTTTAGAGTGTTAGTTGGAAGACTTGAGGGGAAAAGAAAGTTTGGGAGACCGAGACGAAGATGGGAGGATAATATTAAAATGGATTTGAAGGAAGTGGGATGTGATGGTAGGGACTAGATTAATCTTTCACAGGATAGGGACCGATGGCGGGCTTATGTGAGGGCGGCAATGAACCTCCGGGTTATCTAAAAGCCATTTGTAAGTAAATAAGTAATCTGTCTGGATTTCTTTTTCCTTTCCCCTTTCGCCTTTCTTCTCTTATCTTTACATTTCTTCGCTTTCTTTTCTCTTCATCTACCTTCCTCTCTCCTTTCTTTCATATTTCCTTTCTCACTCTTTATCCCCCTTTTCACTTCTTCTCCTCTGATCTTTTCTTTTCGTTCTATGAATCATTAATTTTCTTCTTTCTAACAGTCTTATAATTATGCAAATTAAGCTTTCAGGAATAACTCCCTGTAAAGTTAATTTGAATAATTTCGAGGGAAAAATTGTTCCGGGGCCGGATATCGAACCCGGGACCTTTGGTTAAACGTACCAACGCTCTCCCACTGAGCTACCCGGGAACTCTACCCGACACCGATCCAATTTTTCCCTCTATATCCACAGACCTCAAAGTGGGCTGACAACAGTCAAGCAACCAACATTTGAGTGCACACTAACTCTGTGTGACTTTATTCCTGAAAGCTTAATTTGCATAATACACGTCACTGTACGTAACAGAAAACCACAATTTAAAGTCACACAGAGTTAGTGTGCACTCAAATGTTGGTTGCTTGACTGTTGTCAGCCCACTTTGAGGTCTGTGGATATAGAGGGAAAAATTGGATCGGTGTCGGGTAGAGTTCCCGGGTAGCTCAGTGAGAGAGCGTTGGTACGTTTAACCAAAGGTTCCGGGTTTGATACCCGGCCCCGGAACAATTTTTCCCTCGAAATTATTCATTCTTATAATGACTTAGTTTTACTTTTGTTTAAATTATTTTCGTAAGTCTATACATTTTTGTACTATTATGTTTAATTCACCGTTATCTTCATTTATTACATAGGATCTCGCTCGTGAGAAGTTGCGATAATATTAAACAAGTGATTTAATACTGGCTTAATTTCGGTATTACTTCACCTTCTCTCTCACTGGCCAATTACTGTACAAAAACTAGTACCTACTATTGTTGTAGTATCCTACTTACACTATGCTATCGTTAATGCTTGCTTTCACAACCTTTGCTTACGTCATTTCATAGTTCCCAACGCAATCAATGTCGCTGATACAGAATCGTTAAATATATTTGTTATAGGAATAAGTTAAAGGTCAAAGTCACGAAGGTGTATGTGAACAGAGGGACCGGTTTTAGCTGGCCGAGCTTGACTAGAGTTGCTAACCAGAGTCTTAACATTCCGTCTGGGTTTGCCTCTGCTAATGACCTGGTTAAATTCGCAATTTCACATTGGTCCGATTACAATTTTATTTCTATGTTTTGTTATTAATCTTTGCACTCAGTGGTGGAGTAGTTCACTTCGGATATGAGGCCGCCAGGTTCAAGGTCAAAGAGTCTACGTCAGGAAACAGAAAACTCTCGAGACGCGCATCACAGGTTTACAACATTGTGAGAAATAAAAATCCTGTCCTTGAATAAAAGTACGCCAGCAAGATTTACTGATCATTTACGAACTCTATTAGCATTAACATCGCCTATTTCCTTGTTAATAGTGACGATGAATTCCACATGCAGGTTCCCCCAAGTATTGCTTACACCGGCAAACTAGCGGAAATACTTCGTCGCCCTTATCTGGAGAATGAGTCTTCGGTAATGCTTATTCTTTCCTTGTCGGGATAACTATGTGCCCATTTGCGTGGATTCCTGCCCTCTAGAGTAGTGCTGGAATTTATATCATATTTTGTTTTGTACGAATTGAAATTTCTTTGAACTATTACATGATTTGGATTGGAATAAAAATGTTGATCAATTTAGAGAAATTAAACTGAATTCGTTTGTTCTTTATGGTTGTGAAACTTGGACTCTCACTTTGAGAGAAGAACATAGGTTAAGGGTGTTCGAGAATAAGATGCTTAGGAAAATATTTGGGGCTAAGAGGGATGAAGTTATGGGAGAATGGAGAAAGTTACACAACACAGAACTGCACGCATTGTATTCTTCACCTGACATAATTAGGAACATAAAATCCAGACGTTCGAAATGGGCAGGCCATGTAGCACGCATGGGCGAATCCAGAAATGTATATAGAGTGTTAGTTGGGAGGCCGGAAGGCAAAAGACCTTTGGGAGGCCGAGACGTAGATGGAAAGATAATATTAAAATGGATTTGAGGGAGGTGGGATATTACGATAGAGAATGGATTAATCTTGCTCAGGATAGGGACTTATGGCGGGCTTATGTGAGGGCGGCAATGAACCTCCGAGTTATCTAAAAGCCAGTAAGCAAGTAAGTAAGCTAAATTCGTACATTTAATATTCTATAGTCACTAAGTAACTGTTAATGTTCCCGTGTCGAAACGTCTCCTCAAATTTTGCACACATCCCTCAGCAGGCAGAAATATAAACACTTAGCTGCCCGTACTAAATATAAGGATGTCAAAACTTAATTGCAAAGTTGAGAAACAACGACGAGTAATTTGAAAGTGAGTGAGTTGCCATCCTCAGTGAATGTCTACGCAATCACTTGACTTGCGAGATGTCACGCACTTGACTCGCTGCGCTAGCTGTGTGAGCACTATATTCTCGGGCGGATGCTACTCAAATTTTCGTTAATCCTTTATTCCTTTTTATTTATTTTAGTTTCGCACCATTAATGCCGTTATTAACAGGTAATTTTTTATAATTCTATATATGTTGTGAAGATTTAGATTCATTCCTAACAAAAATTACATTTTGAATCTTGCGTACACTACTTGTAACACTTGAATATAAGTAATTGATTAACTAGCGGACTTACTCGTGTTAATTATGTAAGTCTGTGCGGCTTACAGCTGTTTCAGTGCTTCATCACACCATCCCAAGAGCCTACTTAGTTAATCAATTACTTAAAAATTACTATTTCATCGTTTAGGAGAAAGCGAAAAGTGGCATGAGCTTCGCAGTTTGAGTTTAGTGAGTAGGCCTATACAGGGTGATTCTTGAGGATTTACAGTCACTTACGGAGCTTATTTCCGAAGACATTCTGAGCAAAAACGTCATATAAACATTTGTTCTAATCGCAATATTTTCAAAGTTACATTAATTTGAAGTTGTTAGTAAAATACCTTTTTTCTCTACTTTTACGGGTAAAAAAAATATTAGAAATAGAGAATGAACTCTTCAGAAGTGTCATTTCTTTAATTGGTTAGTGTTCTGAAGCTAAAAATGGAGGGGTGTCCTTAAAATTTTGGTAGAGGCTGGACTTTAACTTCCAAATTCATCACGATGTTGGGTGGGCATTGGTCCCATACATATCGATGATTCCATGGGGACTCGAACCAGCACTCATTCGTACCGCTAGTCTAAGGTTTGGCGCCTTAGACCTCGCAGATACAGCACAGAACAGTGCCTGTCCATGTTATATGTTAGGGGTTGACGCTTTTGAAAGGATGAAAAAGCTTTAACGTGAGCGATGCTCTATCTGGTAATCAAAGTGTTTCTTCGTAATATGCACACATTTGATTACTATGAAGTAAATATTCAGAACGGTCCTTTCTTCTTTCTCTACCCATCTGTCCACTTCGGAATCTAATGTCTAATGACGATGAAAATACTCCAGAATTAGAGAAGGTTACTGCCACTCTAAGGAGCTATTTTAGATTGATGTCACTGGGGATAAGTGTTACTGGTAACGATCTATGGCCGAACATTGCACAGAGGAATTATATATTAGGCTGACCATTTGTATCTGGTAGAATCTATGCTCATATGCTACCTTGCGTCATTTTATTTCATGAAATTAGAGGAAAGGTAAGGTAGTGGAAATTCTTGGTAAAATACAATAATTTGTAAAACTGAAGGAATCGGAAGAAATTCGGCTAAAAAGCTTAATTCTCCAACCTTATTCAACATAAGGTGGGTGCTCCTGTTATGGCCATGTTCCTGATATGGCCACCCCGCTATTGTGAGTTAGTTAACCAAAAAATCTGCTAAATTGCAGCAGCATCCAGTGAAAGAGCATCCTGGTATGTCACTTGATCGTTTTCCATCCAGTCAGGTTGAACAATATGCCTGTTTTGCGGTTTTCATGTGATCTCTCCTTATTTTTCTCTGGTAAGTCTCCTTTGTTTTATGCATGTTTTTCAGACTTGTTTCATGAAAACCATCGTATTCCATTCAGTTTTTAATGTTCTGTTGATTGGTGTTGTCGTTGATGGCGTATCTTTTACGAGTTGTTCATAATCAAACGATTTTCGTGAAAGCTTACCTGCTCCTGATATGGCCATATCAAATGCACCATGGCCATATCAAGTTCATTTCACTTTTATTTCTTCACCTGACAAATTTACATGCCTTATAGCTGGGATTACGCAAAAATTTTGTTTTTAAGAAAAACAACTTAATTTTTGATGGAAAAACCTGTTTTGACTACACTTTTGAATTATAAAAAAGATTATTAAATTCATGTTTATTCATTTTACACTAAAATTATTTAATTTTAGCACAACTGCGCTATCAAACTGAAAACAATCACGATTTGTAGAACATGGAACAAGGGTGGCCATATCATGTGCACATGTTCCTGATATGGCCACTAGGTAGACTTTTGGAATTTGTGACTTTTTGGACAATTAAAGCTATTTTTATGGGGAAAGGAAATTGTTTTAAGAAAGTACATTATACTGAGAACGAGTAAGAAAAAAGTGGTTTACATTTTTTTTTCAAAATGGCGGCTATAAAAATTCTCAAACCTTAGCATGGCCATATCAGGGACACCTACCTCAGTATGATTCCAGCGAACGCCGGGGATCGAACTCTTCAGCTCTATGTTACCGGGGAGGATGAAATTGAGTAGTTGGTCTGGTAAGTGGATACATTGTGCTTGGGTGAAAAGCCATGACGTGTAGTATTGACAATGATGTGCTTGTCTTTTGCTCCAGTGTTTAAAGTGAGGCGAAGCTGCTATTTATTTTTATGAATGCAAAGATTGAGTACAGCTAAACACTAACAATTTGAGAGCCACTTCGTGGATCTATGTAAACTCTCCAATGTCCAATAAAAGGAATAATATTTTCTGTATATGGTAGGCTAGAGGACGCTAATTGAAGGTAGCGATGGACAAGGCCAGCTATTGACCCTCTCTGTAATAAAATTAAATCGACGTAGAAAATAACCAGCGTTGTTCCTTTTCATCGCACTTCACACAGAACACTGACTACCAAATAAAGTGAAGTTGCAGCTCTGTAAGTAGAGGTTTTATGACCTCTTTCCAGTGTAATGGGAGGAAGTTCACACTTTGCAAGTGGATGACGTAATCAAACGTTGAATATAAGCCCATAATGTGCTTGCCTTGACCTGTGCCTGTCTGTGTAATGTCTGACATCCATAACACGTCAATCCACTTTGTACACGAATTCCACAAATTATTCTTCAGTCTAGTCTATAGTTCTGTGGTATCGCTTGACACATGACCGCATCACATCCTATGAGGACGTCCCTGAATCCGTACAACTTTCATGTGATCGCCATATCACACTACTGCCAACATCGCTAAAAAGTGTAGACATTCTAGAATGAGGATCTCTAAGCTTCTATCATTTCAATTAATATTTGAGGAGAAAAATTCGCTCCGGCGCCGGGGATCGAACCCGGGACCTTGGTTCTACGTACCAAGCGCTCTGACCACTGAGCTACGCCGAATTCAATCCACAGCACCGGATCGAATCCTCCTCCTTCATTGTTCCGCTTTGTGGCCTGACTCCAAGTTAGGCATATATATGTTGACATATATGTCTAGTGTCAACTGCCATTATACTAGGAGCGCACTCAGCTGAGTGACTTGTTTGGCCGATATTCCGCAGTTACGTGCACAGTAATCTGTACAAATATATGCACTGCAGCTATGAGAATGTTATAGATTTATTAATTTGTCATACAGGATAATATCTGTAATATTGACAATTAATATTTGAGGAGCCACAAAGGGAAACATTGAAGGAGGAGGATTCGGTCCGGTGCTGTGGATTGAATTTGGCGTAGCTCAGTGGTCAGAGCGCTTGGTACGTAGAACCAAGGACCCGGGTTCGATCCCCGGCGCCGGAGCGAATTTTTCTCCTCAAATATTAATTGTCAATATTACAGATATTATTCTGTATGACAAATTAATAAATCTATAACATTCTATCATTTCGCACATTCACCTTATCGCCACTTTTCCTTAACGCATTTTATCCATTTGACAGAACTTCTCACCTCTGTCACTGCTTCACAATTTGTACACTGTCGTTCAAAGATATGACCCTACTAATCGATAGTGATCGATAATTTGTTGGTGTAAGTGTGGCTTCTTTAGTTATTACTTCTGTGAATAGATGGCGAAGATAGTAATCAGAGTTACATTAGTAACGTTTCCAGTCTGCACAGTTACGACTGGCAACGTCACAGTTTTGTGCTTTTCGTTTGCTCCGCCATTTCATGTTCAAACAGTCCCGTCGTCTAGAAGTTAAATCAGTTAACATTTTATGCCATCATGACTACAAATTTCTCCGAAAGCCAATAATCACGTACTTTTAACGTAGTATTTATTATACGAGTAACTTAGAGCTGATCGGGGGAAGATGCCTGACTTTTTCTTTGATTGAAAATTTAAGATACTGTTCATTTAGTTTTGAATTTCATATTATAATATCAAAGTCTGGAAGGTATTTTGAAACTATATTTTTCGTACAAAACAGAAAACATTAATTACCTAACATAAGTTAGGATGAATAAATTCATTTTGATTATTCGTTCGCGTCGCTTGATAGTTTAAACAATTGACTTGGACGGGAGTAACCAAGGAGGCACTGCACGACAACGCTTGACCAGTCATATGGAAGAGACGGGAAACGTGTTAATCGCTTTGTTAGTGTGAAGGCGCTTTTTATTCTGAATATCGTCATTGTTTCTGCAATAACTCCTATGTGACATATTTATCGATTTTCAGATTTTTGCTCTATTAAATAACTGAAATGGTGATACAGCAAATAATAAGATCTCCTATCTGTAATTATACAGGGACGTCATTTTATTTTTATTTCAATTTTTATTGTACCTGAGTTTTTTAATGTACTTCACTCCCACCCCCTCTACTAGTAAACTTCCAATCGTTCTCCACATAGAACCAAGGCCGCGTGTGCAGTACTGAGTTAGTGAGTATAGTACGTTCGAGAAATATGTTCGCGTTTTCCAGTGACGGAAGAGCTTTCAATATTGAATCATATTTTCGCACAGGTACTGTCGTCCGTTTGCCTATGTCGCACCCCGGTCTCCCCCACCTGTTTCTGTTCGCCCCTCTGTAAAGGTTAGTAGCTGGGCTGTCTTAGCTCTTTTCTGAAAACATTAATTTGTGTTAGGAATTGGACGTCTACGTAATATTATACAACTGTTTAAAATAACGTAAATAGAAGGGCCTCGTTAAGTAATTAACTGTCATGTGATTTCCCCCCCCCCTTTCTACGACCCTGCTACAAAACCACTTGGACGGACAGTAGATAGCATGTCTGAGTAATTTTATGTTTTCGGATCGGGCAGAAGTGAAGATTAAATTTACAGTACGTAAGGTACTCTTTTATAGACTAGGTACATAATTATTTCAACATGAGTTACTCGTACGAAGGACGAAACTGGTAATTGGAATTAGATGCAATAGTCTATAGTGCGATAATATGCACAAAAGAACTGAAGCCTGTATCGAAATGAACAGCCACCATTTTCAAAAATGTGTTTAAATATCCATATTATGATTAGTTTTCAATTTAAGTTTATTCTCTATATTGTACGCTAATGTGCTGTAGACAGTATAATATACACTGCATAATGAATATGTCCGAATGGATAGCTCAGTTCGTGAGTAAAAACACTCATTGTTAATACTGTACTGTATTTTGATTAAACAAAAACCTAATGAAAATTATCAAACTCAAAATTGCGATATTTCCTAGTTTACGTAAATGGATGAACTACTTTTCTTCCCTCCTATACCTAGTGAAGTGATTTGTTTGTATATTACGCCAGTATCATCGAACTCCAGTCTTGGAAGGGGGAGCAAGCGGGTTTCCGGTTCTAGACCTTTAATCCAAAGATATAGCCAGGTTATTATTAAAAATGTTAGTAAAAATAAAATGATGTCCCTGTAGAAAATGTAAGAATTCACAATCGCCTATGTACGGCTGCCGTAGGATGAATAAATGTGTTTTTTCCTCCAACTGAAAAATTGTATGTTTGGACATAGGAGTTATTGCAGGATATGGTATTGATGATAGTGGCGATGTCACTCACGCGATCTTGGAGGCCGACTTGAAGGAGGCCCTGGCGGAGGACTGCGTGGGCCTGGCGGTGGCGCCGCGGCTCGACGCCCGCCTGCTGCTGGTGGGCACGATCACGAAGTCCTCGTCGTCGTCGTCGTCCTCGCCCAGCTCCTGCTCACGGTTCTCCGGGTGGTCGCGCCCCCTGCCGCGGTGGAAGCGGCTGTGCAGGCTGTTCTTGGGCAGCGCCGCAGGTCTGCGGGAGGACCTGATGAGGTTCGAGCTGGGAGCCGAGCTGAAGAGCGCCTCCAGGGGCAGCGCCACGGTCTCCTCGTACAGCGAGCCCGCCGGCGTGGGCTCCAGGTGGGCCGCGCCCCCCCGCGCCTTGGCCAGCGAGGGCGCCGCCGTCTTCAGGATGCGCAGGGATGACGCCGGCGTGGGCTTGGGCTTGGCGTGGTGGTGGAACACGTGCGACGTGCTCTGCAGCACCTGCGCGTACTTGCCCGAGATGTACGTGCCGATCACGCTGGTCTCGTGCACCGTGGTCACCCCCTCCTTGACCACCGTCCCACCCAGCTTGGTCACCAGCCCGGTGGGGTGGTCGCGGTGGGCAGACGCCTTGCTGCGCGTGTCCGACGTGTGGCGCGGCTTCAGGTGGAACTTGGAGCTGGGCCTGAGGTTGATCACCTGCAATATGGCTCAACTGTAAGACATCTTATTTTGGTAGTGCTAAAGAAACTCAAAATATATTATGTGGTTTCCTTCATTCCAATGCTGGAGGCATTATCATATGGCAGTGGAGACATGGGGATTATTTACAACACCGAATTTTGATCCTGGACGGTGTACTAAAATATTCTATTTTCTTTGCTGTAATTCAGAGGTCTCCAAAAAGCGTATCGTCATTCGTGCTCTCGATGCTGCCCGCCGAACACAGTGTGCTGTAAGGCTAGAGAAGGGGGAGAGACTCGTACCTCAACAGATAGGAGCGATCAGTGGGGGATCGCGGCAACGGTCTGCTTAAATTTACAAATAACAACATCAAAAGAATAATAAATATCATACATTTGTATATTATTTTGACATATATGAAGCTGGAGCCCCGTCTGTTGCTTCAACATCTTCTGTTCTATGGTGCCTTTTCAGTGCCTGGAAAAGATCTTCTCCAGTTGTATTTTGTAATTACATCTATAAGACAATCAGACGCAGTAAAATGTTTATTAACTCCTCGGATGAAAATGGCTAGGTGAGCTTTGACATTTCTATCTGTGCTTTCGTCCAATGCAAGTGAGTAAGCTACAAACTGGTTAATTGTGGTTTCGACTTCAGATTCAATTACATTTGCAACCTTGAAATTCCTTCTCTGAACTGTAATTGGAAACATTTTAATTTTCCTAAACTTTGACTTTGTTCTGGACACAGTATTTTAGTAACGTCCTGTATGCACGATTTGTGATTTGTGTTTGTATTTTCTCGTTTTATATTTATCAAAATATTTGTAGGCCTACGCATTTTACCTAAAATTAAACGAAAAGCTATATGTTTGTCATGCGGAACTGACTGTAAACGCTTTGTAATATACTGATTATTACCATGTATAACCAACAGTTATATAGATGACCTAAAAATAAATTATTTTCACATGTCCAACATGCCTGTAATTGTATGATATTCTTTGTGAAGAGTCGAGTATTGTCGTCGCATGTTGAATTTTAACGCACCCTTAAGAATTTTCGAACAAATTAAGCATTTCATATTCTCCCCACTAGCTCAAAAAAATGTCTCTTCCTATTCATCCTTGAATGTACTACGCCCATGATTAGAAGACATTGTGAAACGGTGGAACACTCCGACCAACACAATGATGATGGCAGTCCGCCACTGCTCTTCGTTTGCGCATAAACATTGAGTACAGTACAGGTGGGGATGGGTGAGGCGGAGCGCGTTCATTACGTACTGGCTTGGGTTGCGTTCAGGGGCTTACTCGCGAGTACGCTTTCGGAGACGTCTGCTGTAATTTATACTCGCTTTAACATGTCTGATCATATCGTGAGTTAATCTTTTGGATGAAATCCGAAGATCTGCATACTATTGTTGAAACTGGTTCTATTGTTGTTAACTAGATGGCGTCTGTATATGTATTACTGAATTATTATGGATATGATTTTGGTGATGAATATAGCCGGTGATATTCAGGGATGTTGTGGCCCGAATTTCCTGGCATTTGACTTACGGTTGAGGGAAAATCCTGAAAAACCTCAACCAGGAAATTCAACCGGACTGGGAATCGAACCCTGGTCCCCTGCGTAAGATGCTGACTCATCCACGACAGAGGTGGTTACTACCCAAGTATTATATTTGTTAAATAAGGGACAATTTTATGAGGTTAGTTTCGTTCGCAGTGGCCTGTGTTACACAGCAACAGTTATTTCTCGACTACACAGCGAAAACAAGGAGTAACAGATTTTCTGTCATTTGCATTAAGTGTGTTGTTGTTTCATCTTCGTATGCTGGACATACTTATAATCTGCAGACAGGCTCTAAATCACGCACTGGGCATGTTTGTCGATAAGCAATCAGTCTCGATTATTTTTAGCGAGAAATAATTGAATATGAATAGGCCTACTATGAAACAAATACATTTTTATTTAAGACTAGCCGTACCCGTGCGCTCCGCTGCACTCGTTAAAAATAAATATAAAGTAATTAGATAATTAAAATTGGACATTTGATCTAGGGAACATTCGTGTTTGATAGAAGGATAAATCGTTTAATATGTTACTTAATTTAAATTGTATTTAAATAATTAAAATGCGATCATTTCGGTCCAGAAAGCACTCATTTGGTGCAATGACAATTCCTTTAACATGTTTCTTAATTTTTATTACATGCAACCATAGTTTAATGAACATTGACATCATTTAGATTTAATGTGTATACTTTATTTTACTTGCTATATGTTTCCATTGAATTATGGTAATAACTTAATTTTAACCCTTCTTTTCTACGTATTCAGTAAATGGCCTTTGGCCCACTATGGTTCTGAACCCTTCAAATAACTTAAATTATATTATATTACATATTATATTATATTATATTATATTATATTATATCAGAAGTCGCTGTAATAACATTATAGCATTATGTCCATCTAGAGAAACTACACTTTATAATGGTGAAATAATAATTAATTATACAAATGGGTTAATTTAGCTTCCGATATTACTTCATACAAACACAGAAACATTCTCTGTATGCTATCTTTCATAGCTTTCGATTGTTGCTGTCCAAGGCCCCTTATATACGAAGTCATTTGTTTTTTATTTCATTATACGGCCTTAGATGACAGTTATTTTAATTTTAAAACTCATTTATCTCATTAAATATGAGTCCTATCAAAATTTTTCAATGAATAAAACTTATCGCAAATTATTTTTAAAGAAACTTTTGTTATGTAACATTTTTCACAAAAATCAATAATAAGCGAGATATTTCGATTTGTTTAATTCAGGTCCCCTTATAACCACCCTTTTAAATAATATATTTTGAATACCATATAGCCTAAAATCTAAGTTACAACAAACTTAATTTATATTCCAATTTTCATCGAAATCCGTTCAGGCATTATCGCGTGAAAAGGTAACAAACATACAGACAGACATACATACGAACAAAAATTTCAAAAAAGCGATTTTCGGTTTCAGGGTGGTTAATTATGTATGTTAGGACCAATTATTTTTAGAAAATCGAAAATTACCAGAAACATTTCGGCTACAGATTTATTATTAGTATAGATACTTCATGATTGGTTCATGAAGGAAAAGATATTAATTAAACACATACCCTTACATTATGTGAGAATCGGAGGTTACTACCCAGTTAGTGCACATGGACTAATAGGAATTTTATGGAGAGGTACTGATTTTTTAAAATTATTTTAAATGCATTATGTTATGCAATAAATTAAAACAAGAATAGAAAGTAACGACTTTGTAATACAGTACAATTAAATCTACAAGACTTTACATTTCTGAAAGAACAAAATGAGGAAGACAGGCTACGATCAACCGATCACAGGCGGGCAAAATGTGTTGCGACACAAAACGAACTCTGTGATCGCCGTGAAGTCAGGCTACCCGTCAAGCGAAAAAACAAATTCAACCGTAGATAGGCTATCAGTGCTGTATTTCTTGTTCTCCTCACCTTGTCATTTTGTTGTCAATTGCTCCTTGCATTTAGCCCAACTCTGAACCGATTAGTGAAAGCTAGTGGCCTCCTATAATCATATATTTTAGATCCTACAGCAGGTATGCTCAGAATTGTAAAAGCCCCGATTACACGGATGATGCTGCACTGCATAACACACACTGTGTACGGACTGGGCTCCTCAACTACATTGCAGCACCGCCCGCAGCATAGTTCTTGCACTCTTACAAATACGGATAATAAACTGAATTTGAAAAAGGAAAGAGTATACACTGCAATATTCAGTTATTACGTTATTTATTATATTTAATATAGTTACGATATAATAATATTATAGATAATATCATTTTCATATTCCACCATATAGTCTACATTGCGGTCTATTCAACGTCTGCATTCTTTTCTGCAAGTAATCGGGAATCTATTTCCAACGAATTTACTGCAATGCGCTAAAGATGCTCATCTGTTAATGGGGACCTATGTTTGGATTTAGCAACCTTCATTCTCGTAAATAATTGTTTGCACACATATGTCGAGGCGAAGGTAGCTAACATAGTGGCAGCGAATAAGCTCATCTTGGGATATTTCCTTTTGTTAATTTTTCAAATAATTCTATGCTTGTCAAGTCATATTCTCTGCATTTAGTTCTGAATTCTACGTTACTTTGTAAATCAATTAACTCGTCCTGGAACTGCATTCTCACGGATTGTACTAAATTTACTATGAAAAGATTAACAAAAAGACCAATATCACTCTCCATACGTCTAAAATCACTAAATCTATGTTCTGTGAATTCACATTTCAGCTGTTGCAGTACAGAGACATAATTAACTATATTTTGTTCAGGCACCATACATCTCTTTACAAGTTCACCATCCGTGAAGGGTTTTAGTGCCTTAGCTAATTCCCAACATACTACATAGGCTAACTTGCTCCAAAACATAGACTCTGAATTGTTCGACTCTCTTCAATATTTGGCCTTTCATGAAGTGCTTTCAATTCTTGACGATGTAGTGCACGTTGCATCCCTGAAAAATTATTTTATCAAAATATCTATTTCTGCTGGAATAAAATCACCACAATAAAAATAATATGTCTAATAATAATAATAATAATAATAATAATAATAATAATAATAATAATAATAATAATAATAATAATAACGTTGATACATGAAAATAGGCTATATTACAGAAAACAGCTTCCCTGTCACTTCGGCATGTTCTGGGTGCAGTGCCTATAATGTAGTTTTATGTTGCTCAGTAGTATTCCTGACAGTACCTTACGACATAGTAAACACTTTATATTTTCACCGAACGCACAACAAAAACAGTCTTCCTCCCAAACTGTACGGAATGATCGTTTGTTTATAGAAGTTTTTAACTGTATCATTGTCCCGCACTATTCGTGCGTTTACTAAGTACTTGAATCGCCTTCCGCAGTCATCCGTCGAGCTTCGAACGAGGAACAGCACGCTCTACATTGGAAGGTTGTGATTACAGAACATAATCGGGAGTCAGAGAATGAGCATACCTGTCCTACAGGTTTGAATTGATGGAGAACACTGAGAGACAGTGTACATGTGCAAATTTCTTACGTGTTGAATATTACTAAAAACAATAATAATTAACGTTTTCAAATTCGTAAGATCTAGGCAAAAAAAAAACATGTCATAGTGCTGGGAATAGAGCTCAAAGTATTAATATAGGCCTATGGTAAAGATTGGTAATACTGTGATACGAGGAATATTTTGATAGTTCTTTTTGAGAATTTATTACGTTTTACTGATTGTGAGCGAGAGGAAGATCGGTTTTTTGCGTCAGCATAATAAGAGAATGTTCGTAGACAATTTGCTGCACAAAACCGGCCCTTCTCTCGCTCAGTAAACTTGTAAAAAATTCTTAAAAAGAACTATCACAATATTACTCGTCTCGCAATATTACCAACCTTTACCCTACAACTGGAGGAGAGAAAAAGGCAAAGACAGAAGAAGAATGACAAAGCAGTAAAGAGAGTAAAATGCAGAGGATAAGAATGCAAATAACGAGAGAGGTACAAAGAAGAGACAGGAGAGATCAGATAGATAGATAGATAGATAGATAGATAGATAGATAGATAGATAGATAGATAGATAGATAGATAGATAGATAGATAGATAGATAGATAGATGAGAGTAGAAGAAAGAGCAGATAACTAACAGATAGGAGAGGGAAGAATAGACAGCAGATGACTAAACGACATTAGGAGAGAAGAAGAGAGGGCAGAAGAAGGGACAAAAATAGAGAAGTGCGAGTATATCTAAACTATAATAGGAGGAGACTGGAGAGAGAAGAGGGGAGAGGAGATGACTAGAAACATAAACGGGTGATGGCAGGGAAATACATTGTTTTCTGTTACTCTTGTTTTCTGCTGTATCTGAGGCGGACTGCACGTCTAGCTGGTGTTGATATTCCTGGACAGGCTCAAGGCCGTAACGGTTAAATCCGAACCGCAATTATTATGTCCAGCATTTCCAGAGGTTGTAGTTTCAGCGTATCGCACAGCGGTGATTACTATTGTGTGCATGTCGTAAAATTCGCACGAAAAGAGGAAAGTAGGTATTTATGTGCTATGATCTCATCACGCAATGCAGTTGGTAAATGAGATGTCAGATCGTGAAGATTGTCCTGTTAGGATAATGCATCCATCCGGAGTTGTCAAACGTGACTAAGAGCTCTCAAGGACTTGAGAAAAGCGCTTCGTCGCTTCCCAAGCCATTGTTTTCACACCGTTACACCGTGTGACTCACAAGGGAGAGTGAGATCATTCCTCTTCTGCGATGTATCAGTATGGAAGATATTTTGTTGGTCTGCGCAGAGAATCTGCGAGATGAGTTGATGATACAGTTTTTAGTTTATCTCACTCATGATTTACATTTTCGTAAATGTAGTCTATGTTATCGAAATTTCGTACAGTCAGAAATTGGTAATAAGCCTAGAAATAAATACTTCTATTATTTTCATCTGTGAGACATCCATTAAGCGATTTTCTTGAAGAAATTGTCTGTAGTAATGTCACGAGAGGTCTGAGATTTATCTTGGAAATCTCAGACCTCGAGTGACATTTATTAGGAATATTTCGTGAATAAAATAAAAATGTAAATAATATATCCCTAAAATTCGATCACAAAATGTTAATAATTGTATATTAACGAATACTTAACCTATTCAGACATTGTGAAGTTGAAATACTCGTAGATTAATATCGATTACTGCAATAAAGAAATTCGATGTTATTATTGAGTAATCCCTATTGCGAAAAGCGAAATACAGGTTTAACAATGTTAATTACATGTACTGCACTTTTCTCTTATTATTATAACATAAATACATTTTCATTATCTGCTGATATCATAATTTAATTTAACAGTAACAGTGGGGACAGCTATATACCAATGCTTATGTATTCACAGCGAGACATGTTGCTACACAGTGAAGCCATCTCTGTATAGATAGGCCTAATTAAAACATGAATTTTATTACGCCATACGAAAGGCAGTTTGATCAAAGACATTATTATTATGCAAGGTCTTTGGGTTTGATATGCAATGACGTCTCGTAAATTTGAACATCTGACTTTCTATTAATTGTTTCATTTCATTCACAAAACACAAATTTTATAGGCTACAATAGGTTAAGTTACCTGTGGGAGCAGGACCAATGTCAGCTGTGCCTTATTTCGACCGTTACAATCAGTGCTACACGAAAGCATTTTTTATAGCTCGACAAACGCATTCTCGCTGTAGTGTGTAACGGAACTAAAGCTGCATCTACACAGTTCAATATTCCAATCGCGTATGCGTGCAATCTGGGAAGAATATTGAAAGAATCAAGTTTAAAAGGTACGTTCAATTAAGATGCATGAAGATTTTGTGTCTACATTGTCCGCCGTTTTGAACGTAGTCTTCACTGCGTAAATATATCAATTAATGTTAAATATCAATCTTGCATTCATTGCTTTAAAGTTGAAAGAAAAGTTTAACCGTGTAGTTGCATCTTAATGTATTCATGATCATCAATTTACGGGGAAACAGTTGGCGACAACGACTAAACAAAAGAACGACCATGCGATAAATTGATAGCGATAAATCTAGCTGCAAAAATTATCGTAAAGTGTGACTGTGATTGGTTGGAATTCAAAATTTCATTACACTTCATTGGTCGAAAATGGAATGACGTCATATAAACGAAATAGTCACAAAAATTAATTGAGGCGGCATTGGCAATTCTTGGACGATGTCGACTCAACTTGGATATTTTACAGAGATGAAGTCAAGTTTTATCCACGGTTTATATACAATAAATGTTGGCACTTCACGTGATACGTTGCAGCTAAATACATCAACGATCACAGGCCTATATTTCAATGAGGTAAAATTGTATTTTTTTTATTTTCTTAGCATGTAAAATGAGAAATGTATGTGTCCTTTGTATGACTCCATTTATCACAAAAACGGAAGTTAGTAGGCTAGTTTGTAACCCTGAAAAAGCAATCCTTGTGTCACTTCACTTGCAAGTGACTTATTGAGAACAGTGAATGCTTTTCCGCTTAATAAGAAATATCATCAACACAGGATTTGTCTGCAATTTTAAAGATTGTCCTCTTTTGTTTAGTACCTTGCATTAATCTACATAAATTTCTAGCGCCGTAGCGTCGTGGCCTAAGCCATCATGCCTAGTACTCGCGTTATCTAAAGTGCACTCGTTCGATCCTTATGAGAAATAAATTGTCTTATGAAATTTCTGCCAGTGTATGGGACCGGTACTCTTCGTGATTAATTTGGGGAGCTAGGATAGGTAGCGAAACCAGCTATAACGGCTGGCAGGATCATCCTACTAACTCTAGGATAATTCCGTTCTGGATAGATGATCGTTCACCTCTCTCATAATTTTATTGTGTTTAACAGCGAGATCATATCAGATCTATGTTGGACTTCATTTTTCCTGCTAATCCATAGACTTGTTACATCCGATGTGTTGCCGTATCCGGGATTACAACTCGAATACATTCAGATTTGCGAATCGCTATCTGTATATTTGTAGTGATAGTTGGAACTAACCTGGCATTTGCCTATTTCAATTTTACTTCCGTAATACTTTTGAACGTAGATTTGGCAGAAAGTAGCTGTGACAAAATTACTATTTCACCAGCAGAGTTACGCAACAACACGAAAATGCTTTCATTCCAATACATACAAAACAGTAGAAGTTAATATGCAGGAGAAGGCATTGGAAGGTAATTTGTACTGTTACATTTATACTGAGCAATTTCACAAGGACGCAAGCGAGAGGTCGGTTGCTATGTAAATAAGTTGACTGTCTTGTCTTGTAGTTTTTCTGGAATTAATGACCTTTTTCTTTTAATTGAGGACGTCACCCGAATGAGGGCGTATAGAGCAAAATGTAGTTCTGATATAAACTAATTTCAATGTTTGTCAGCTGTCGGGTTGATCATAGCTGTGTCGAAAAAGTATAATTTAACAGTGAAGAAAAACTTTTTGGACACAACTATGATGAACCTGACAGCTGACAAACATTGAAATTGGTTTATATCAGAACTACATTTTGCTCTATACGCCCTTATTCGGGTGACGTGCATTCACACAATCATGGAGAAGCTCATCTGTAGCAAAGCCACTTTAAATGACTGGCGGTATTCACACGTGCATCTCAAATGCGCTTCTGAAGCACACTTGCCACCGACACAGTCTTGCCAACAGTTGTTTGTATAATCCCGCTAGATAGCTTTCGAAAACCCGCGATTTTCTAACAAATATCTCTAGATTTTAATGTATACTTATTATTCAATAATAATAATAATAATAATAATAATAATAATAATGGTCAAGATAGAGCATCCACCCGCCAATGTAACGAATATTGCACACTTTTATCATTGCCAATGTGGCGCTATAAAGCAATTTTAAACATTTTTATCACGGACACAACATATTTAAATTCTTATTGCATTATATATGTTACCGTTAAAACCCAAAATCCAACAAAATCAGTTTACAAAACAAAAACCTAAACAAACCAAATCTAACCTGACATTGACTCTAGGTCATACGAAAACTCACTTTCTATCTATCTTCATTTGCTTAAAATAGTTTTTACTACTTGAAACTGGTTTTCACGGATTTCGGGTTTTAACGGTAACATATATAATATGGAATTATCACTACATTAACACATCCATTATTTCACAAAACACACTGAACGAATTACATGTAATTATGAAGGCCGCTTTTAATGATATTATGAATTTCATTTCAGAAACTTTAAAGATTAAAAACCGCTAGTATTCCCGCTAAACGGGATAATATAATTTTACCCGCGAGACGGTTATCCAGAAAAGCTAGATTTAGAGGGAAAACCGCTGAATTGGCAACACTGCACCGACAGCTGAGAAGCGCTCTGCGCCGTCGTTATTGTTTTAAATGGAAGCCTTCATATTAGGTCACTCAGAGGCGACACTCACTCATTCATTCATAGTGTTCTGCCCAAGGACAGGCTTTTCACCAACACTCTCCGATCTGTCCTATTTTCAGCCCTCCTTTTAGCCTCCGTATATGATCCATATATCTTAATGTCGTCTATCATCTGATAACTTCTTCTGCCCCGGAACTTTTCTCCCGTTCACCATTCCTTCCAGTGCATTCTCCAGAAGGCAGTTTCTTCTCAGCCAGTGACCCAACCAATTCCTTTTTCTCTTTCTGATCAGTTTCAGCACCATTCTTTTTTCACCCATTCTTTCCAACAAGTTTCATTTCTTATTCCGCCTGTCCATTTCACACGCTCCATTCTTCTCGATATCCACATTTCAAATGCTCCTAGTCGTTTCTCTTAACTTCATCGTAATGTCCATGTTTCTGACACATACAATGCCACACTCCACACAAAGCACTGACCTGCTAAACATTTCCAAATAGAAGATCTGCGTGGTGGTTTGCACTATAGAGAGGGAGTTTTATATCATAATGACCATGAATATGGAAGATTTTAATAATAAAATAGAAAAACATCCGTCGATATGGAGCAAGAACTGTGGAGCGTGTTCCAATAAACTGGAGAAGATCATAGCGTGGTAGGCAGTAATTTGCAGGTTTTCACCTGACTTTGGAGACTAAAGTTCATCATAAAAAAATACAATTGGTTAGCACAATTTTTCGCTTGTATGTTTACCTCTGAAATTTCCTTTATCTTTAAATATTAAATATTATGTTTTATTTAACGACGCTCGCAACTGCAGAGGTTATATCAGCGTCGCCGGATGTGCCGGAATTTTGTCCCGCAGGAGTTCTTTTACATGCCAATAAATCTACTGACATGAGCCTGTCGCATTTAAGCACACTTAAATGCCATCGACCTGGCCCGGGATCGAACCCGCAACCTTGGGCATAGAAGGCCAGCGCTATACCAACTCGCCAACCAGGTCGACTCCTTTATCTTAAGAGACTATATTCTTAACAGTATATTTTATTGTTGAAACAAAAACAGCATCATATGTGAAAATATTCATAAGCGAATCGTACAAACAACAATTAATTAACAAGCCGAAGGATAAAGTTGTTCGCGTCATAGACATACTTTAAGTCACACATGTCCCCTTGGGCAGTGTAAAATGAACAATAATATTGGCCAAAACCCTCTGTAAATAACAAGGATCAAGAATATGCTATAAACACTACATGAATGTCCCGAATTAAACAAGGAATTTGAAAAATCAAAGAATCTAAGTAGTCTCCATTGGGAATAACGAGTTAAATGCTCCCATATTCAGCCATTGGAGAAGAAGAAGAAGAAGAAGAAGAAGAAGAAGAAGAAGGATTAACAAACCAGCACATACTATAATTTTATGCCACATGGTTAATATTTGATTAAGAGATTAGGTATATACAAAATATTTTGTGCGAGATCGTGTGTATTTGCTTGGTTTCCGCACAAAACCAACCCGCGGAAAGTCTAAAATTCCACATTCAGTATTCCCAACATAACACACATAACAATTTCCCTCTTCTTACCGCTTAAGTGACATATTGATTTTACTCCTTTAGGCTTTTAACATATTATTTTTAGAGACGTTCAATATAGTAATAATTATAAATTGGAAACTTACCACTACAATTTCACATAAATTGCACTGTTAATTATTGTTTTTAAATATTTGTAAAAATTAAGTAAACTCTATAACGCCACTAAAGTTACTGCATTCGTGATGCAAGTAACATTAAGGAAGCCGTGAACAAATCAACAAGATTCCAGATGCCGATGTTATTACTGCAATATGTTACATAAATAATATTGTTAAAATATTAAAATGAAAAATAAATCATTACATAACCTTACCGTTTGTTTTAAGTTCGCATTTATAGACTGGGAAAAAAAAGACAGACGTATATCACGGCCTGCTGGAGTATAGTAAACACAGAAAACATTTTAAAGCAACAATGTTGAAGATAGATATTTTTGTTTTGCAAATTTGGCGTCATTGAACAGAAACCAAGATGGAGATTTCATTGCAACTAATTAGAAATTCCTCTTTCAGGTATGTAATAAACGATCTTCGCACAAAATAATGTACGATACACGAGCGGTATGTTTTCTTTCAATTCTCGGAAATTAAAAAAGCTCAACTACGTTTCGCTTTTTCAGACTTTTCCTCGAACATGAAAACTTCAACACACCGCTCTTGTAACGCATATTAGTATTAATTTATTTAATGCAGGGCTGTAGAGTTTATCTTTAGCCGTTTATTACTATTAATGTTATTCAAGTATTGAAATACTTGATCTCAGATGTTTTGTAGTTGCCATGGACGGGAATAATCATCATTTTATAATACGCCTAATGAGGTAGCTGAAGTGCTTGGATCAGTCCCGGGTTCGGTCCTCGAAAAGCCACTTTGTTACTGTTTTTATTGTGGTCAGTATATTTTTACAGAGTAATGTGTAGAACGATATAAAATACATGAGCACGAAAATTAACATATTCCACTGCAATGGGTGTGTGGCGTTATTCGTTCCATGAATGACAATCACTCATAAACGGACATTTTAATATTCATATTGCTACTCCGATAAGTTATAATTACAGTTTTTATTATTCACTGATGCGTAGCTTATGTTATATTTCCGTGAAATAACTTACCATTAATTTATTACGTTATGTTCAATACACTTTTGTTAAATCAAATATTATATAATGTGTCATGTAATTTCATTTTGCTGTTCAAGTATCATTTAGTTATTTTTGCCTGACTGGCTTTGAATATTTTTCTATTCATAATGATGTTATTTGATGCAAATGAAACATACAGTACACGTAAGTGAATAATACAAATCATAAACGGATGTCCCATGCAATAAAGACATAAGGACCTAGAAAAAATACGAAAGACTGCCTTCTATTTACATTGTATATTTTCTTTCATGCCAAGACCTAATGATTATACCATTGGAAGCTGCACCAAACAAAAGTTAACTTAATGAGTCAATGAAGACAAATAATTCTCTGTTTACGTCAAGTTTTCCCTACAGCATTCTTCTTCAACCGTCAGTGAACGATGTTAAACGTGCGATATTGACACACGCTGTTACCAGGATACAATTTATTACGTGCTATCACGTGGGCAGCACCATTGTTACAAATCTGACTTGGGAGCGCTTCATGCAGTGAACGTGTTCATTATTTTAGAAACTCCTAGATGTTAGAGAATATTCTTAAATTATTTATTTATTATTATTATTATTATTATTATTATTATTATTATTATTATTATTATTTGTGTGCTGAACAACAGCCAGAGGCCAATTATAGTTCAGCATAATACGCAAACAGAAGATACAAAGGTGCAAAAATGAATAAATAATATCTTAAATCAAGAAACACATACATAAATAAAATTGAGAACAAGAACAGTAAAAACTAATAATCAAAACGAAACTAAACCTTAAAAGGATCTAAATTGTGTCCATGCAAATTGGCATGTTTTATGCATCTACAGACTGGAGAAAGTGATTTTGAATTTCTGTTATAAAAATGTTTTTGAAATCTTAAACCTTTTGTAGGAATACGAAGGCTGATGTTGTTTATGATAGACTCACAATCAGTATCACCCTTGACCACTTTGCAAAAAAAAAAAAATGATAGTCAAGATTTTGACGTCTAGAATAAAGGCTACAACAGTTAAAATATTTACAGGTAATGTCACAATTGAAATCGGAGGAATTGGATATAAATCGAAAAGCACACAAGGAAATAAATTTTCTTCGAATATTTTCCATTTTAACCGAATCAGTTGAAGTAATGGAATTCCAGGCTACAGATCATATTCAAGTTTAGATCGAACCAAAGTAAAGTATAGAATTAATAGAGACTCTGGAGTAGAAAAAGAATAAGTTATAGACCTTATTAAACCAAGCATTCTTATTGAATGATTATAAATATATTGAACATGATCATGAAAATATAATATAGAATCGAGTAATACACCAAGATCTTTTATAGAATTTTTCCTAATAATACAGACGTTATTAAGGGAATAATTAAATTTTATGGAAGTAGTTTTTCGTGAGTACGAAATGACAAATGTTTTTGTTTCATTAATTTTCATTCCATTATCGTCAGACCAAACTTCGATAGAGTTAAGGCTGGTTCACAATAAACCAGAAACGAGAATCGGAACGAAAACGAAAACGGTAAAAATGTTAAAATGTGTACATTTAAATGTGAGCATTAACAATTAACGAAAAGCTTGCCGGAGCCCGGGATCGGGAACGGAGAGTTGGCCAAGTTTCAACTTTGGCGTTCACGTTTCCGATCACAGCCCACTAGATTCATTCTATTGCCATCTAAAAGCTATTTTGTCGTCGTATATTTTGTAGCAAGAAGACCGTGACATAACCTATGCATTATTTTGTTCTGTGCTGTGCATCATGGAGCAAGTTTTATTTGATGAGATTCTAATATTGAGTGTTGAGGAAAATCCTCACGTTTACGATAAGCTGCGCGCCTCGTATAAAGATGAGAAAATGAAGGAGAATACGTGGCTTTCAATAGCTGCATCTTTGAACACCGATCGTAAGCGAATCGTATTTGATTACTGTATTGGTTGTATTACACACTACATATTCACGCTTCAATTCAATAACTACTGTTGTGTTCATTTTTGTTCTATTACAAATGTTTCTTCTCTAATTATTTTACGTTATGGTAGACTTAAAATAGGTTGTGATAATAAAGATGCATGGGCATATTTATAGTACCGTTGAAATTTTGAAGTTGGTTAACCTGTGTTTATGTTGGCTGCCTTGTACTCATGAGAGAACGCCATTGGTCAATTATACACAAATAACATCAGAATGCGTAATATCGACTTTACATATCGATATGCATAGTCGTCTGAGTTCTCGGTTTATTGTGAATCAAACATTTTCATATTCACGTTCTCTGCTTCTCGTTTTCACTCTGGTTCTCGTTCCCTGTTTACTGTGAACCAGCCTTTAATATAATTTTGAAGAGTTTGGCAATCGGCAGAACTATTTATTGAGCGATAATAATAATAATAATAATAATAATAATAATAATAATAATACTCACCCTGAACGTCTCGTCGACGATCTCGGAGGGCTGTCTAGACAGGAAGTCGTACTCCGGTTCCACGATGTTGTTTCCGGACAGCGCGGGCTCTTCGCTGCTGGAGCGAATCTCCACGACGCTGGACAGGATGTCCACCTTGCTGACTGGAGGTCTCTCCACTTTACTGGAGGGCGTTCCTTCCCTCACTTCCACCTTGCTGGACAGTATGGGCAGTTCTCCTCCGCGGATCTCCACCACGCTGGACGTGCCGCCGCCCTTGATCTCCACGACGCTGGACGGCGCCTTCTTGATCTCCACGACGCTGGATGGACCCGTGCCCCCTCGCACCTCCACCACGCTGGACAGTATAGTCGCAGGGGGCCCCACTTTCACCTCCACGCTGCTGCTCGGTTTGCTTGTCGACGTGCTGGCCACTTTCTTCTCAGGCTTTGCCAGCGTCTTGCTGGGCTTGATCTCGGGTGCCGCGCTGGTCACTTGAACAGTGGGCTTGGTCTGAATTACTGACGAGGTAGTCTTCTTGCCCGAGTCTGCGCACAACAAAATAACGATACTGAGAAACTACCTCTTAGATTATTAAAATAGGCCTATTCTAGAGACTATTACACTTTTACTACGTCATACTACTTTTGACCAATAAAACGGTACGAAAGGACATATTTCAACCAATCATGGCTGCTTATCGCATAATTTTATCGCATCCCTAGCATTTGTTTATTTGTTTGCCAACATTTCAAACTGCATTGGTCTGGACGTAAAAAAAAAAAAAAAAAAAAAAAAAAAAAAAAAAAAAAAAAAAAAAAAAAAACTGAAAATTACAAATCACTCCAGTCGATGCACAGCAGTTTCAAATATGACTCGCATTGGCATTCAAGAACAAGAATTAATAAAGATCACTGATCATACCTATGCATCTTCCCTGAAACCCTATTTACAAATAAATGAAGAGCACCATTCGGAAATCCTGAATAAGTTGAGGAATACACCATATAGGCCTACATCAACGAGTTCCACTTCTTTTACGCAAACTTCCAATATAACATCAACTGTATCACCAACCACTAAAACATTCAAATTTGAAAATTGTACATCCAATAATTATTCCTTTTAAAATTATTCATGTTTATTTTTTATGTCATCGTCGTTAATTAAAACTTTTCTAACACTTGTGTATATTAGTTAGGTTATGTTATAGCTTCTGCTATATGATATTATGGATAATCACGTATCAGAGATTGTTTAATATTAAGATTTATTGAAAATCATCTGTCATGTGACGTTGATTACTGGGATTCGGATAATTGAAGTAGAATGCAACTGTTTTAATAAAAATGAAACTGAATCAACAAAGCCTTCTTGACTAGTAACACTGTCATCGTGATCTAGATCGAGAAGGCATTGCTAGTAATCGTCTACAGAGTTCAATAAAGATTCCATAGTTGGCACAACTGATAGCAAGATAACAGCTAATCATAACACACTACTGCCATCTAGCGTAATATTTGTAATGTTGAGATGGTACAATAATACATTTGAAGACAGTTGTATTTTCGTAAGTCAATTAATATTTTATTGTATTGGAGTACTTCGTTACTTCTAATCTTTATATACTTTCTTCTAATCGTGTAATAGTCAATTAAATTCCACTCGAGTTTTGATTTTCTCTAGATAAATCAAAACCTCTAGCGAGATTACTGTTGATAACTTCACGAAAATTGCAGTGAAACAGCGTTCAGTTACAGTTACATTTATTAACAATTCCTGTGTACATTATATTCAGCAAATACATTTTAAACCAATAGCTATAAATGTATTTAAAGAAAAAAGTGTTTCTGCAAAGAAGTGTATTAGGTGACCGAGCTATGAGTGACACAGAGGAAGATGTTGAGGAAAATTTTCTTTGTTTTTGGACATCATTAAGAACTTTTCGGTTAGGCTATATTTCAGAAGTCATTGTTACAGGAATCGAGGCAAAACAAATCCGCCGCATTTGCAAATATTAGAGAGAAGTATGAAAAAGGGTTTGGGTGCCAATAAACGTGGCACAATTGATTTAAAACTGTCCAATATGAAAACCAGACTTAAAACACATAGGAAACAAGCCCATAAAGGTGAATGACTGGTAAACGAAATTGTACGAACTGATGGGAAAGGAAATAGTTGTGTTATAGTAGGGTAGAAGGTAAACAAAAACATTATTTCGATTTAGAATAGTTTAATGATATCAATATTAACTAATAAAAATATGGAAATTATCACATTCCTTTTCAGTTACTATTTCCGTTTAGAATTTTCATACATTTTTCTGTTTACTTGTAAAATAGTGTAGACTACTTAAACTGTGGAAGTCTTGCATTTTCCTGTACAGAAGCGAAACTTACTTATTTACTTACAAATGGCTTTTAAGGAACTCGGAGTTCATTGCCGCCCTCACATAAGCCCTCAATCTGTTCCTATCCTGAGCAAGATTAATCCAGTCCCTACCATTATATCCCACTTCCCTCAAATCCATTTTAATATTATCCTCCTATCTACGTCTCGGCTTCCCCAAAGGTATTTTTCCCTCCGGCCTCCCAACTAACATTCTATATGCATTTCTGGATTCGCCCATATGTGCTACATGTCCTGCCCATCTCAAACGTTTGGGTTTAATGTTCCTAATAATAAAATTATATCAGATGGAGAATTCAATAAGTGCAATTCTGTCGTGTAACTTTCTCCATTCTCAAAAAAAAAAAATCCAGGATAACAGTAGACTTAATTATATACCGATATGCTAGGATTAAAAGATAAACGAAAAAAAGCAAAGCCAGTACCAGACAAAATAAAGGTCGACTAGGCCTACTTGTAAAAATGAGTAGTGCACATTATAAAGAAATGGGAATTTCTAGGACGATAAATGAATAAACTTTTATAACAAGTCATAAGGCGTAACTCTCTGAGAGTCATTATTATTATTATTATTATTATTATTATTATTAGCACAGTTTTCTCTAAGATGCAGTAGGCACCTGTGCGGTGGCTGGGTGGTCAGACATTCAGTCTGTCATGCAGGCGATCCGGGTTCGTACGTGATCTTTAATTGAAAAATCCATAGTGACACTTGTAGTGAGCCGATGTGAATTTGGAAAAGTGCCTAGCTTGAGGGTTAATGCAGTAGATCTTGATAGGTCGCAGTGCTGGGTCATAGTGCCCCTCTCCCGAAATTTCATTTCATTCCAATGCATAACACTTGAACTGATAATTTCATGTAAGTTACATTTGTGTGTAGGTTGTAAATAAAGAGGTATTATCGTCATTCAGTATGTTATCAGCTGTTTTGATAGTAGTTATCAGAGAGTCTTGCACGCTTTTCTTTATAACAATGGTGGGCATTCCTGCGGCATTGCAGCAGTGACGTCAGACCTCAGCGAAGCATCAAACTTACCCCCTACCTTCCCCTTCCCCCACTCCATGAAAATACTGCGCGTGTACGTGGCGGATTATACTGGATTGCTGTACTCGGAGCTTCATTAGTGATACAATGTCTTGCGCAGAATCATATGAATCGAGAGGATATCACACTTACAAGAAAGGCGGTTCTTTCAGGTACTGGATTTACAGAATGATGGCTTCTTGAAAGCAGAATGTGAAGGTCTACTGGGGGCTATAATTTTTAAAAAGATGTTCAGTACTACATATTCACTGCTTAGACAGTTTGCTTCAAAAATAATGAGTACCGTCACTTCCCATAAATATGGTCTTGGAACATAACTATTGTACACGATACAACTATTCAAACTTTGTACTCCATAACGTAGTAGGTTAAGTCGTTTATCTATATTTTTGCTTTACTGTAGTTTGAATTCAAGTCACTGCAGCTATCTACGAACGGTTTATGTTACTTCTACAATGATCTCTGAATGGTTGTATCGTGGACCATATTTGTGTTCCAGGACCATAGTTATGGGAAATGCCGGTATGTATTCATCAACCTACCAGTGCGAACAGCTGTTTTCTAAAACGAAATTTATAAAGTCAAGCCACAGATCCCGCTTAAGCGATGCTCATCTCCTTGCGCAACTGAAAATAGCATGCACAGATATAAATCCCAATTTCGAAGAAATTGTTTTGAAAAATTATTAATTAAATATCACGTGAATGAACTCTTCTAATTACATATGGTAGACAGGAGTGTAGTGGCGCAACTGTCTGTAAATCCGTCACTGCACTGTAGAGTGCAACCCCTCCCACACTATGTAGTTGCCATTTAAATCCTGTCATGTGGGTTGCGTTCATTTTGCCCACCGCTGCTTTATAGCCTAATACTCTGCCACCAATTGTTCCAACAGCACTAGCCTCTGCAAATATATTAAGGAAATATGTAAATGCATCACCTCTGGTTTGGTTTGTGTGACCTAGGAAATAGTCGGTTAACCAATCCATATTTTCTTGATTAAATCGGTACGAAGTTTTGCAATCTCTCGAAAGTGAATCTCTATGCTTCTTACACAACTTTTGAGGCCTTTGAATATCCATGAACTCAGCCATTTCGATACAACAGCTTCACTCCACAAGCTTGAGTTACCTACTGAGGTTCGTCAGGTTTTTTGTAGCAAATGCTTGAGAGCAAGCAGAAAAAAACTCCGTTTTATTAATAAGTAATACGAGGAAACTTTTACGTGTCGACTCCTTGCTCAAAAGTGGAGGAAACTGTTGGTTAACAAGCTCATTTTCCTGAACTTTATTAATAGGAAAAGGAAGCTCACAAAATTTGCAGCAAACTCATCTTTATTAATAGCGCGTGGAAGCCATATTGTTCTAACCTGCCAGGGCGCTCTGCGGGGAGAACACCATGACGGTGTTGCCGATCGTGGTGGTGAAGTCCAGGAAGCCATACACGGTCTGCGTCAGCAACTCCGCCGACTCGCTCTTCTGCGCCGCCACTGACTGCGCCGCCGCTGCCGCCACCTGTGGGTTCACGTACACGGGCCCCCCCGCAGGGGTGTACACCGCCGCCTGGCACACATTCAACACTGAAACAGACGAGCAGTCAAACATTACTCATTATATTACACAGGGCGGAAGTAGTAAGTGTTAAGCAGATTTTAACAGCTTTTTCCTCTTACATTGAGTATGATACCATGTTAGTACCAATATTGATATTTTCTCAGAAACGAATAATTTTCCTCTAAATGTTAACACTATTTTACTCCATAAGTACTATCGTATGATTCTGCATAAACTGATAAGCGCTGACTTAGGTCTATTCCCTTGCAGTTTTTAAATAAAATGAACGGTTTTGTTGCAAAATAAATACAAAGATTGACACATATTGAAGTCTGGCAACCCTACTGCAGTGACTAAGGGATGGAGCGCTGCTGTTTTGTGTAGGGAGCCGCTGTTGCCAACTATGCAGATTTTCTGTCTAATTTTCTAATTAACCATACACTTAATAATTACAAAACACATAATAAGTTTTTAATTTATTTTAAAGTATTCTATTGTTCCCTTGAATCTCCACAGTCATATCATTTCCACCCTATATATATATATATATATATATATATATATATATATATATATATATATATATAGGTGTGCTCTTATTATTGTATCTTTATTGTTTTTATCCCTCATTCTCGCCTCTATCCTCACAGTCTCCTTATTGTTTCCCTTTCCGTAACAATGAAGGCAAACTTCTTAGTGTCTACCTACTGTCATTCCTTCCACATGATTATACCATTACACCTATTTATATTCCACAGAGTTTATTAATGAGCTTCATCTGTTGTTTTATTCATTCGTAATTGTACCTATTCTAGAAAATCTTGTTGATCGCTTGAGAAAATATATTTCAGTAGATTTTAATAATTTTAAATTTTCTTCACCCTCATCTACCAAATTCCAGCATCGTAAACCGGTACAATCTGACTAATGCATTGTAGACCTATATATGTATCTATATAAATAGAGGGTGTATGGATTTATGTGGAAATTAACTGGGGTGTGTATGGTAGAAAATGGTGGCTGCATACATACATACATACATAAGTGTACTGTCCATGGGCAGGTATTTTACTTTCCCCGTCTTTCCTGTTTTCTGCCTTCCTCTTAGTAAGGGGTGGGAAATCATGCCTTACCCTCCGCCCTGCTTGTGTATTACGGGGTTGACCGAGAATCAAGAAATGCCGAACACTGCAATAAACCACCTGTAACATGTTTTGGGTTCAGTTATTGATAACTTCCATATGGACATAGTGCCACCTCGTAGAACTCGCGGTTTTGGAATTCTGCTGTTTTGCTGCAATAGCGCATGTTTTGTAACGAATCGAAAGGGAAAGTGAAGTGGTGCCCAACCCGTGGCTGCCGGTGGCAGCCTTGTACCTGTGACACGCGGAGTAGCAATTTCACGAGACATCATCACGCAAAACAAACACGACGAAGAGTCTAAATAACCACCTGCATCGATACGAGCACGATCTGGCCCGCTTCTCCTTGAACCCGTGACGTCACAGCGCTATTGTTGATATTCTCCATCCCCTTTTCAAGGCAACGGCGGCGTCGATTACTCTAATGCCACCAGCGATGTGGCAACCTTGAGACATCTCGCACGTGATGGTTGACGTGTCTCCCTGTGCAGAGAATGCTCGAGTGAATTTGATTTCGATAAATAGTTCGGACTCAGTAAAATCTTATTTCGTTATTAAATTACTACTGAGGATTTTTACCCACCCATGTTGTTCGTACGAATACAGTAAGTGGCCTCATGCAAGCAGTTGGTATTCATTGCACGTTTCGTGCAGCAACTAAAATCTCCACTCTGGACTACTTTGAGAGCAACAGAGTTGACGATAGGCTGTTGCAGTGATGTCAAAGCAAGCGCATCTTTCTGACCTTGACGTCGTGTGCGGGCATCAAGCGCTAAGTATGGAAAGAGGAAGGGTTGTGTATATGAATAAGCAGCCTGTTGGATTAAGAAAATAGTGGTGCACAAACTTCAAACGGAACGTGAAATTTTATGTCGTTATTTTTATATGGCTTTTTTCTGTTTGATATTATCTATATTATCTGTAAAGCAAAAGTACTAACACTGATTTCTTAATATTGCACTTGTGTTTCAAATCTTAATAACATAATAGGGAGTTAAGAAGGAATATTCACATAAATTCCATAGTAGTAAATGATATCCCAAAAAAAGAGATTGAGTATGACATGATAAGTTAGAATGGATATTGTTGGTATCTTTAGCCTTATAAAGTAATCAATAAACTAATCAAAACAATATTACAGTACAAAGCAAAGTTACCTAGGTGCTGTATGTGTTTTAAATGTAACTAATATTCCATAACAAAACTCTTATCGCATTATGCTTTTAAGGTGATATTTGTGAGCAACTTCCTATCATCAGAATATTAAATTATTTTCTCGAAATCTGCTGAAGCTATAGAGCTGACATTTTTACAACACATGGGCACGTATCTTTTGCATTTGATGTAACAGTAGTTGCTTTGTTAATTCATTTCCTTACAAACAATTTCCATGCGAATATTTTCAAAATGTTCAATACACTATCTTCAGTAATACATATATATGGTATATTAGATGTACAAAAACATTCTGTAAGGCTACTAAATAAATAGGCCTATACCTGAAAATTTCACTTTTCTGTACGAAAAGTTGAGAAAATATTTCTTTTGAATAAAAAAATCAAACTTGTGAAAAATGAGTATTAAAATTAAAGCTTACATTCTTATAATGCACTTATACTTCTCAGACAAATCTAAAAATTACCATGGATACAGTTTTAATAAGTTCTCTTCCCTTTATCTATTGAATCAGTGCTGGCCATCCCTGAATATAGCTCGATCAAGCGGCATATACCACCTCTTTCGTCTGTCTCTTTCCTTTCCGCTGTAAAGCGCTCAGGCTCTCCTGAGCTCTAAAGCGCGCGCTTGCTCCTGTGGGCTTCAATTGACATGCCTGGAGTAGGCTATTCCCAGTAGCAATACCACTAACAAAAGAAATACAACATTTAATGCAAATCGATTAACTGGTAGGAAATTCAATATTTTCGTCAAGATAATTATGGATTTGCCAAATTCGATTTCGTTGTCATAGTTACATCGACGCTATGTAAGCTAGTAGTTGATACAAGTCCTCAAGCAACTCACTAAAAAGAAAAAGACCCCGACTAGATTGTACCCATTACTCAGAACACACTGCGTTCCGAAAGTAAATAGAACAAACAGATGGCAATAATAACACAGGGAAACCGGCTACTGGCTCTGATCCTCGGATGATAACATATATTTATGTAATCTTGGCAAATAGTTGCTTGTTGACGATCTTGTATTGCCTTTCACTTCGTCGTCATAGAAACAATCGTATCATTAGGGCGACATTGAACCGGCTTCCTTATATCATTTCGTAGCCATGATGAACAGAGAGCGTAAGAAGTTGATTGTTATGAAAATCATTACGGAGCTGCTGAGAAGGCCAGGTAGGGCCGCATGGCAGTTGGAAAATTGAGTTGAAGAATGTACGTACCCCGAGGTTAACAGTCATTAAATGTTTTATTCATGTGCTCTATAAATACTTGTATAGCGCAAATTGAGCCAGACCTTACAGCTCTCAAGTGCGTCGTTAGTTTCAAGGGATACGAAAATGAGTAGTGACCGGCGGAATTCACGAGGCTTCCGACGTTTTCATATGCACGTCGGTTCGTATAAGTGTGCAGCACTAAGTCACTTTTATTGAGCTGAAAATAGTTTATACAGTCTTCGTTACGACCCAAACATAACAATTGGAAGGAAAAAGAAGAGCAAGTAGGCCTATTTCACATTCTCATCATTACCTCAGATTGTTGACAGCATGAAATACTTCACAGTTCAAATGGTGTCCTGCAATGTTCGAACATGAAAGAGGCCACCGAGACATTACAAACTTCGTCCTATTTCATACGAAAAACTAATCGCAAGATCCGTGCTAAAATTCATAGGAGGTTAAAACATGAAGGGGTGGAAGTGGAGGACAGCAACTACAGGGACATCATTTTATTTTTACTAACATTTTTAATATTAACCTGGGTATACTTCTGGATCAACGCCGTTTGCAACCCCCTTCCACGACTGGCGTTCGATGATACTGGCGTAATATACAAACAAATCACTTCACTAGGTATAGGAGGGAAGAAAAGTAGTTCATCCATTTACGTAAACTAAGAAAAATATCGCGCTTTTGAGTTTGATCATTTTCATTAGGTTTTTGTTTAATGTGGACGTATTCATTATGTAGTGTATATTATACTGTCTACAGCACATTATCGTACAATATAGAGAATGAAGTTAAATTGAAAAATAATCACAATATGGATATTTAAACACATTTCTGAAAATGGTGGCCGTTCATTTCGACACAGGCTTCACTTCTAATGTGCATATTATCGCACTATAGACTATTGTACCTAATCCCAATTACCAGTTTCGTCCTTCGTACTAGTAACTCGTGTTGAAATAATTCTGTACCTACTCTATAAAAGAGTACCTAACGTACTGTAAATTCAATCTTCATTTCTGCCCGATCCGAAAAGCTAAAATTATTATTTACTGTTCGTCCAAGTGGTTATGTCGTAGGGTCGTAGAAAGGGAGGAAATCAAGTGACAGTTAATTACTTAACGAGGCCCTTTTACTTAAGTTATTTTAAACAGTCGTATAATATTACGTAGACGTCCAATTCCTAACAGAAATTAATGTACTCAGAAAAGAGCTAAGACAGCCCAGCTACTAGCTGGCGAATAAAAGCTGGTGGGGTAAACCGGGATGCGACGTAGGCAAATGGACGACAGTACCTGTGAGAAAATGATTCAATATTGAAAGCTCTTTCGTCCCTGGAAAACGCGAACATATTTTTGGAACGTACTGTTTACTATGACCGTAAGGCTACTATGACTGTATATGCGGTCTTGGATCTATGTGGAGGACGGTTGAACTTCATTAGTAGAAGGGGTGGGAGTGAAGTACATTAAAAACCTCAGGTACAATAAAAAATAAAATGATGTCCCTGTATTTCTATAACAAGGTGGAACAAACATGACAGAGCGAACATCGGCGAATATCGAACTTCGCCATACTCGACAACGTGAACCGAACATAGCGCCTGTGATGCACGACGCTGCTCTGCAGAACAGGGATGTGCAATACCAGTCAATAAAAATATGCAGAATTGCTTAGACTATAACGTTTGAAGTTTTAGTCTTGTTCAAAATTGCTGTATTGTTGTTTGAATATCAAATTTGCACATGTTTGCAATACAATCGTTTTCAGTTCTGTATAAAACGAGAAAAAGGATGATAAGGTTTTAATAATACCAATAATTTTTTTTTCATTTTTATACTATCTTTGTATTAAAATGTGTGATATCATAAACATGGTTCAGAATGATCTTCATTCACTGCCGAAAAATGCACGATGTGTCTTGGAAAATGTCTAACGTTACCCCGCTGATCTATTGCGATTCATAGCGGATCTTTTCCTTCAACTCTGCACTGTAGGCCGTGTGGTTTGTTTCGGTAACTCTTCACTTCAAACAAACCCATTAAAGTTATAATGAGTTCAGATGAGGAAATCTTGGGCGCCAGTCAACTTATCCTTTTCTGTTAATTCATATTCCTGTAAACTCTTAACCCATGTAATTTATTACCTCTCTTCCAGAATTTGCAGAACACCATTTTGCTCAAATCAGACTTCTTCTACACGTAATAAAATATTAAGAGTCTTTTCCACAATTTGTAACTTGTATGACTTCATTCCCTGAAGAAGATGGCACAGCTAGCCGTCGAAAGCTTGGAAGCAAATCTGCAACTCACCTGGCTGAGAACCGGAGAAGAGTTATTCTGCATTTGTAACTTGTTTGGCCTTCCAGACTAGCGTGTAATGTCAACACTTCCAGTAGCAGCTTATTGAACATTTTAAAAAAATTGTAGGTACTCTAGAGCGGTGATTTCCCTGGAGGATCGTGTAAAGGGATATTTAATTTTTTACTGTGTTTGGAAAAGTAACAGTACACATTCAATTTACTGCGTTATTGCTGTAGCTTATTTTGATGGTTAATTATTATGGTTACTCTCCAAAAGTTTATTTTTATTATTAGTATTATTATTACTGTTATCATTACTATTATTATTACTATTATTATTACTGTTATTATTACTATTATTATTACTATTATTATTACTGTTATTATTACTGTTATTATTACTATTATTATTATTATTATTATTATTATTATTATTACTATTATTACCATTACAATAGACTAGCGAATCATTATTTTAATCTACTTTCAGCATATTTCTTTCTCGATACTTAGGTACTGAATTCGTCCTTACTGAAAATGTATATTTGCAAAATTACTACAATATTGTAGTTCCGAGGACAGCTGATTTCTTCTCTCTCTCTCTCTCTCGCTCTCTCTCTCCTATGTATCTTATCCTGTATTTTACAGGAAATTCTTTGGAATAATTTGAAAGTCAATGTTGTATCTCTGTTTATAATCATTGTGTTAATAATAGCACCATTCCTTTCCATTTACGTTTAGTTTCAATAATCAAATTCTTATACAAAATTCCTCAGTTCCTTCTCTTATAACGTTTCTATTTCATAGAATTGAAACATGTCAAATTACTTCCACTCATCTATACCTTCGACGTGCATTATACCGTACTTATTGCATGTGGTGGTTGATCCCAAACTAATGCCACTTGTTCAGCTGCTTAATATTTCCTCGTTTAGGAGCTTTTTCCTTGTGGTGGCTAAGTTGTCTGTACTTCAGTCTGCTACCTAGGTGCTCTGAGTTCGAGTCCCGGTCAAGTTTGGGATTTTTCAATCCGTAGTAACATTTGTCGCGGAAAAGATCGCATTTGGGTTTTACTTGGACTACTTTTATTTCATTACGCTGCCAGCAATATATTCCTCCCGTGAGTGGAATTATGCTTATATACGTCTAGTTCAAGGTTAGAGCAATAGATCTTCACAAAATACAATATAATCAATGTGAGATTTTACTTTCATTTAAACAACGTCACAAGACTGAAAAGGATCTGTAAACATGTTCTGTTATCTTTATTGTATGATTAACTTTTCCTGTTATAAAATTATCGTTATTATTATTATTATTATTATTATTATTATTATTATTATTAAGTTTATTATTATTATTATTATTATTATTAAGTATTATTATTATTATTATTATTATTATTATTATTATTATTAGTATTATTATTATTATTATTATTATTATTATTACAAGGCTAAGTCAATACACAAAACTGAAGACGCAGGAATTTGTGTTTGTATTTCCTGAGTTCAAATTGAGAACCTGGGAAGCAGTTTATTCTGTTGGCCTAAATGCGGTTCGGATGAAGAATATTAGTACGAAATTTGTAATGAATAATGACCGTGTTACATGCGGATACGTGAATTTCTTAGGAGAAAATCCATAAACGATTAGGGAAAAACACGGAAATTTTACATGAAACAAGTAGGGAGATAGGCTTGGAAGTAAACCCCGAAAAAATAAAGTATATGATTACGCCTCGTTACCAGAACATAGTACGAAATGCAAATGTAAGAAATGAAAATTTATCCTTTGAAAAGGTGGAAAAATTCAAGTATCTCGGAGCAACACTAACAAATATAATTGACACTCAAGAGGAAATTAAACGTAGAATAAATATGGGAAATTCCTGTTATTATTCGGTTGAGAAGTTTTTGTCATCCAGTCTGCTCTCAAAAAGCTGAAACTTATAATTTATAAAACAGTTATATTACCGGTTGTTCTGTGTGGTTGTGAAACTTGGATTCTCACCTTGAGAGAGGAGTAGAGGTTAAGGGTGTTTGAGAATAATGTGCTTAGGAAGATATTTGGGGCTAACAAGCAATCATTCTCATGGGGGTAGATAAAAAAGTTGATTTTTTTATCTTCCATCATGCAAATAATTTCTAAACAAGTGCTTGACCAAATTTTGGCCACTCGAGCGCAATTACGAGGGCCGTAAATTAAGTTTCCCTGGGGCCATTTAGAGAAAGAAAACATTGGGAAAATTTACTGGAACAGATACCTACAACTGTTGGGAAATTTTTTAACATATTCCCCACTGTAACTGAGACAGCTGTCAAACCGTGGGATCAACAGAGAGGTGCAGACGGCTGTCACACACTGGTTTCGATTCCAGGCGGCAGACTTCTACGACACAAGGATACAAAAGTTGATCCCAGGTATGACAAAGTCTGAATTCCGGTGGGGAATATGTTGAAAAATAGCTCAGCAATTGCTGTATTTGTTGCAATAAATCTTTCCATGAAATTGTGTTTTCTTTCTGTAAACAGCATAAGGGAAACTTATTTTTTACGTCCTCGTAATTGCGCTCGAGTAGCCAAAATTTGTATAAATACTTTTTGGGCATTATTAACATCGTGGCAGAAATAAATATTTTTATCTGCTCCCCCCCTCCCCCATGAGAATGTTTGCTTGTAAGAGGGTTGAAGTTACAGGAGAATGGAGAAAGTTACACAATGCAGAAATGTACGCATTGTATTGTTCACCTAACATAACTGGGAATATTAAATCCAGACGTTTGAGATGGGCAGGCATGTAGGGAATCGTGTAGGACTATTTTCAAAAACTACAAATAATGCCCATGGCTTGTCAGTATATCTTTTCATTAATAATCTTCCTCGTATGTAATCGTGAAAACTTTGTAACTAATTCAACAGTTCATAGCATAAACACACGTCAAAAAATGACTTTCATACTCCATCGGCAAGTCTATCGTGCTATCAAAAAGGAGTGCGTTATATGGCAGTAAAAATTTTTAATAGCCTCCCTATCGATATAAAAAATGAAACTCAAAACATAAAATAATTTAGGGCTAAATTAAAGAAATACCTAATTTCTCACGCCTTCTATTCTGTAGGTGAATTCATGACATTCAATAACACTTCATGAAATTGATAATAAAACTTTGTGTTGTACTAGTAGACTATATTGTAAATCTCGTCTGTATATATTTAATCTAGACTGTGACTATAAATTAAGACTTTATAATAGTATTAAATTTTTTTGACTTGTTCCATATTCTAGCTGTAAGCAATGTATGAATACCATGGAATGTTAATAGATACAATACAATACAATAGACGTATGGGTGAATCCAGAAATGCATATAGAGTGTTAGTTGGAGACCGGAGGGAAAAATACCTTTGGGGAGGCCGAGACGTAGGTTGGAGGATAATATTAAAATGGATTGAGGGAGGTGAGATATGATGCTAGGGACTGGATTAATCTTGCTCAGAACAGGGACCGATGGCAGGCTTATGTGAGGAGGCAATGAAATTGTGGGTTCCTTAAAAACCATGTGTAAGTAATAACCGTGTTACAGGGATCAGCATACAGGGACAGTGCATGCGACCGATTGCTCGGGCAGATACAACTTTGCTTGGAAGTAAAAAGGGGCAGTTGGCGTATTCCAAGCGCCCCTGCGTGTCCATTATCCGCGGAACGCGTGCTGTGTTGTGGCGTGGATTATGGATTTGGCGACTCGTTGTGAAATTCGCACCGCAACTTCGATCTTCTGGAAGTTGTGGGAATTATCGAGTTAGCAACATGTGAGTGTAGGAAGTGACGATAGGAGTAAAGTCTGCCCTAATCTGAGAAATCCACAAAGCTGCGGTCTGCCTTTGTCCTAGCTTTCAGTTTCGCTACTAAAAGAGCCATTTCGTCCATTGCAACAAATATCGCCTCTGGGATATTGATTACTTGCCACTAGTTTCCGCATTTATAGTAATGAAACATGTTTTTAAATTCAGAAAATCGCCCTAATCGTCCATGTGCAGCAGTCTGGCCTGTTGAACTAAGGAACTGGGCACGAGGAGGACAAACAGACACAGAACCTCTCGTTTACTTCCGTTAGGAGACATAAACATTTCCATTTTCCTGTCCAAAACTGAACCCAAATGTGCCTGGTTTATAGCATAATGCAGTGACGTCAAAGCAAGCGCATTTTTCTGACCTTGAAGTCGTGCGCAGGCATTAAGCGCTAGGTATGCTAGGATGATTAAGCAGCCTGTTGGATTAAGAAAACAGTGGTGCACAAACTTCAAACGGAACGTGAAATTTTATATGGCTTCTTTCTGTTTGTTATTTTCTATATTGTCTGTAAAACAAAAGTACTAACACCAATTTCTTAGCCTAATATTTCAGTCGTGTTTTAAACGTTAATAACATAATAAAGAGTAAAGAAGGAATAGTCACATAAATTCCATAGTAGTACAACTATGCTGAACTAAGTGAATTAAACACATCATTCATAAAGAAAATATTGTATGTATTTATTCACACTGCAGTGGGTATATACCCGGTGGCAGTGGTAACTAATTAAACTCAATAATGACAATAAGAAACTTATTAATTAAAAATACAATTAATAATGATACTAATAATTAATACTAACAATAATTAATAATAATAATAATAATAATAATAATAATAACAACAACAACAACAACAGCAACAACAGGGAATATACTAAATTAAATGAAACGATCACTTAAAATAACATTTGAAATAAATCTAATTTGTATCTTAAAACTAAGATCGAACTAAAACCCACGAGTATGATATGTTCATATCTGCACAAGTACCTTTCAAATTACACTCATTTCGCTGTCAACTCACTCACTGCAATGGAACTACGACACATTTCACTGATTCTATCCTGATTTCACTAACACTTCAAAAACATTTCACTGTTCAAATACTATGCACTGCCACTATAAACTATAAAGCTTCACTGACAGGAACACGTTTCACTTACACAGCACACTTCACTGACACGACATATTTCTTCACTGATACAACACACTTCACTCACACAACATAATTCTTCACTGATACAACACTTCAATAACAACATATCAATTACACCCTTTAAATACTGTGTATAATTACCGTCTATTAGTAAGGTCCTTAAGCCTATTTTTAAATACATTTTTGGTTGTTGGTAAAGCCTTTAGTAAGTCTGCAGGTAAAGCATTCCAGTCCCTGATAGTACGATTGAGAAAAGAAAACTTTCCAGTGTCCGTCCTCTGCCTTCTTTCCCTCAATTTATATGAGTGGTCGTTCCTTGAAGAGTAATTGGCGGCTGAAACCTATTTTTTATTTCTCTCCAGGCAGGCTCACCTCTGTATGTTTTGAACAGTGCGCATAATCGAATTCGCGTTCTCCGGTCCGTGAGTGTGTCCCATTTTAATGGTGAATTTTTCCGACAACACTTGAGAGCCCGTTTTTTAATCTTTTCCAGTGTCTTAATATGTTCTAATCTATAAGGATCCCAACATACAGCACCATATTCCATTACTGGACGTATTAGTGATTTATATGCAATCTCTTTGGATTTATCAGAACCTTTTCTTAGTACCCTCATCACAAAGTGTAACTCTCTCAATGCTTCCCATGATATCCCAAAGAAAGACACTGAATATGACATGATAAGTTGAAATTGATATTGACGGTATCTTTAGCCTTATAAAAGTAATCAAAACAATATCATAGTACAAAGCAAAGTTGCCTAGGTATATGTTTTAACTGTAACTAATATTACATATTAAAACTCTTATGGCATTATGCTTTTAGGTGATATTGGTGCGCAACTTTCTGTTATCAGAATATTAAATTATCTCGAAATCTGCTGAAGGTATAGAGCTGACGTTTTACCAACACATAGGCACATATCTTTTGTTTGTGATGTAGCAGATGTTAATTCCTTTCCTTACAAACATTTTCCATGCGAATATTTCAAACATTTTAATACAGTATCTTCAGTAATACGTATTTACGATATATCAGATTTACGAAAACATTGTTTTAGTACCTGTAAGGCTACTAAACAAACATATCTGAAAATTTCACTTTTCTGTAAAAAATATTCCTTTTGAATAAAAAATAAACATTAAAATTAAAACTTACATTCTTATAATGCACTTATACTTCTCAGACAAATCTAAAAATTAACATGGATACAGTTTTAATAAGTTCTCTTCCCTTTATCTATTGAATCAGTGCTGGCCATCCCTGTATATAGCTGACCAAGCGGCATATACCACGTCTTTCGTCTGTATCTTTCCTTTCCGCTGTAAAGCGCTCAGGCTCTACTGGGCTCTAAAGCGCGCGCTTGCTCCTATGGGGATCAGTTGACATCACTGGCATAATGTATTACAAATACACTAATGAAATTGATAGCAATTGATTTTATATTCAAGCACGTAATAATATCAGCTATAAAAATAACAAAGTGTGTAATATTGAATCATTTGGGTGCGTGAGGTCATACTGCACATTACTGATGTTACATATCCTTACGTCAGAGATTTAAATCTTTTTCCCTTCACAATTACCATGAAAGTAAACTTCATATTCACTTCTCTACCTTACTTACTTACTTAGTTACTGGCTTTTAAGGAACCCGGTGGTTCATTGCCGCCCTCACATAAGCCCGCCATTGGTCCCTATCCTGAGCAAGATTAATCCAGTCTCTATCATCATATCCCACCTCCCTCAAATCCATTTTAATATTATCTTCCCATCTACGTCTCGGCCTCCCCAAAGGTCTTCTCCCCTCTGGCCTCCCAACTAACACTCTATATGCATTTCTGGATTCGCCCATACGTGCTACATGCCCTGCCCATCTCAAACGTCTGGATTTAATGTCCCTAATTATGTCAGGTGAAGGATACAATGCGTGCAGTTCTGCGTTGTGTAACTTTCTCCATTCTCCTGTAACTTCATCCCTTTTAGCCCCAAATATTTTCCCAAGAACCTTATTGTCAAAAACCTTCAATCTCTGTTCCTCTCTCAAAGTGAGAGTCCAAGTTTCACAACCATACAGAACAACCGGTAATATAACTGTTTTATAAATTCTAACTTTCAGATTTTTTGACAGCAGACTGGATGACAAAAGCTTCTCAACCGAATAATAACACGCATTTCCCATATTTATTCTCAGTTTAATTTCCTCCCGAGTGTTATTTATATTTGTTACTGTTGCTCCAAGATATTTGAATTTTTCCACCTCTTCGAAGGATAAATCTCCAACTTTTATAGTTCCATTTCGTACAATATTCTGATCACGAAACATAATCATATACTTTGTCTTTTCCGGATTTACTTCCAACCCTATCTCTTTACTTGCTTCAAGTAGAATTTCCGCATTTTCCCTAATCGTTTGAGGATTTTCTCCTAACATATTCAAGTCATCCGCATAGACAAGGCGCTGATGTAACCCGTTCAATTCCAAACCCTCTTTGTCTCTGCCTTACCCAAAATAATCAATAATGCATTTAGTATTTAATTAATACAGACATTTTATTTTAACCATCCTGAAATACACAAAATTAATAACGAAAAAAGCAGTTCTTCTGGAAAATATTTTTGTGTAATTACAAAATTACTACGTCACTCAACGAGATGCTTGTTAATATGTTTTTTGATTAATGAGATCAGAAATTCGGAGTAGTCTCATACAGTCCTACTCGCATGCTATTTCTGAAATCGAACCGAAGTCTTGCTTTTGTTTCCACAACCACCTACATTGAAAATCCTCAGTCACATAGAAACAACGGAAACAATGCTGATTCAAAAGGCATTTTTTTTGTCAAAAGTGGATATGTTTCCATTTGTGAGCACAAAAACTCATCAGAATCATGACTCAAATAACTTTTTTCGGCAAAACTTTGCTCAGCATAACTTTGCACTTTCTGCATGTTAACATCATCCATTGAGTTCAAGTTAAAGGTGAAAGGGCTTATTATTGCATTTGCTAAGTACCAGCGTGACATACAGCAACCGTAAGGCCTGTCCAAGAAAAAGTCCGGACTCTTGTTCGGGCCAAAAATCGGCATTTTAATGCGCGCTTTATTCGATGTCTTTTGAAACGAAGACGGGCATATCGCCTCCTAACCGATGTTAGTCACTATAAGTCCCGTCCGGCAGCCAATCGCGTTGCAGGTCGGCTACATTTAAACGTGTGCGTCTTGTGATTCGCTGATGAAGACATTATTCATTCCTTAAGGCTCGATAAATACTTAATATAATCGCCCGCCATATTGGCTCTTTCGTTGGCGTTCGCAAAAAGCACATGAAGACGTTATTTGCCGCTCAATTATTTGCTGAATTACAGTGCGTTTGATTTATTATCATAGGAGCTACGACATGATAATGTTTAACGGTGTGGCAAATAGATTCCTCGTATGGTAGCTCGGCAACGAAAGAACAAAAATGGCGAACGATACTACCTACCTAGACTTTATAGAGCCTTCACTTCCTAAGACGTAAGCAAAGAGGAGGAGTCACGCCGGGAATAACAGCGTCGCGACTTTTTTTTATGGGATGATCTTTGCAACACTCTGTGGTCTAGTCATATAGGGGATAGAACTCCGGCCTCATGTGTAGGAAATTGGGGTTGAATCCCGGTTAAAAATTTTTTTTGTATAAGTTTTTATTATCTGCTATTCATCGTTTCTAAATTTATATAACTTTTTGTTGTATGACAAACAGTGAATACACGACACTTTTTTAAATAAAAAATTCTAGAACCAAACAACACTGGTAAAGTCTTTTCAATGACACGTCCATCTCCTGAAATGTCTGTGTAGCTATATTAAAACGCATTCTCCTCATCGTCTTGGCCGTATGCACCCCTGGAAAAGCCTCTAATTCAGAATACCTGCGATGCCCTGGCAGAAAGGTCAGATTTAATTTCGAAGAGACATTCTGAAGACAGTTATTTTTAGGTTGTAATATTGTTCATTTCTTTCTTCGTTACACGTACTAAAAATTAGTTTGTAACCTTATACAGTATAAAATTATATTTAAGTGCTTGACGTAAGGAAAATGAAAATCCGTTAATAAGTGAGACAGTTGTTTAACTTCCCCTTCGAATGTCCGCCTCCCTCCATAGATGCTATGCACGTTGCAGGTTACACAGTGGCTCGGCGCACGATTACATTTTCGCCACGGCTGATTTAAAGTATCTATCTGCTCAAGTATCAGCTCGTTACATCCAGCAATAACCTTAATTTCTTTGAATGTATCGGTGGATGTCTCCCATGGATCTTGGTAAAAAAAATAGTTTCTGTCATATTTCGACTTGATAGAAATTAAGACTTTCAATATCCACACATTCTAGAAGTACCTGTAATATTAAGTCCTCTACAATAATATAAAGTCGAAGTGCATTGTTCCACGACAGAAGTAGCCTTTGTTCTTCCATAGGATGTTTTGGCGTCACATTTTCTTTCGGAAAACGCTTCAGTGTAGCCTACAGTTTATTTAGACGTGTAGATTGCTGTAACCTTGTTCGTGTTTTACGTTATGAAATATAGAATTTATTTCGGACTTGGGTACTGCGCTTTCATCAGTGATTTTCTTCGTTAAGAAGAAACCCTTTATTGTTTTGTTTTGTTGCTCATTTACTATATTTTATGTTCTTGGGGCACTATATAGAAGTAAATAGAAACGGTGAGATAGCAAATTCTGCTGTTTATTGTCTAATCATGTTGTTAAAATGACTCCCATTCCCCCAATATTTATTGTATGATGCATTCCTTCTTGCCTTTTTTTTTTTAATGTAGGCTCACCTGCTTTCTCTTCATAGTCTGACAACGATTAACAAAAATGTATCAATGTGAGTAATGCACCGAACAGTATTCATCCAACCTTAGACGTTAGACTGCCTCCACTCAATATTCGAGGTGAACGACAATGAACAACTGAGCAACATTTAGAAAACCGAACGGAAAGAGAAAATAGCCTCATAGCGAAGTGTATCAACATCGGTTAAAACACAATAATCATAGGTTACGAAACGACGGTTAAACAGTAACCGTGGTTAAAATCTAATTTCTGTGCACCATTCTGTAATGTACAGGGACATCATTTTATTTTTACTAACATTTTTAATATCAACCTGGCTATATCTTTGGATTAAAGGTCTAGAAGCGGAAACACCGCTTGCTCCCCCTTCCAAGATTCCAGTTCGATGATACTGGCGTAAAATACAAATCACTTCACTAGGTATAGGAGTGAAGAAAAGTAGTTCATCCATTTATGTAACCTAGGAAATATTGCAATTTTGAGTTTGATAATTTTCATTAGGTTTTTGTTTAATCAAAATACAGTACTATATTAACAATGAGTGTTTTTACTCACGAACTGAGCTGTCCATTCGGACGTATTAATTATGCAGTGTATATTATACTATCTACGGCACATTAGCGTACAATATAGAGAATGAAGTTAAATTGAAAAATAATCATAATATGGATATTTAAACACATGTTTTAAAACTAGAGCTGTTCATTTCGATACAGGCTTAAATTTTTTTGTGCATATTATCGCACTATAGACTATTGTACCTAATTCCATTTACCAGTTTCGTCCTTCATACGAGTAACTCATGTTGAAATAATTCTATACCTACTCTATAAAAAAGTACCTTACGTACTGTAAATTTAATCTTCATTTCTGCCCGATCCGAAAAGATAAAATTACTCAGAAATGCTATCTACTGTCCGTTCAAGTGGTTTTGTCGCAGGTTTGTAGAAAGGGAGGAAATCACGTGGCAGTTAATTACTTAACGAGGCCCTTTTATTTAAGTTATTTTAAACAGTTGTATAATATTACGTAGACGTCCAATTCCTAACAGAAATTAATGTTCTCAGAAAAGAGCTAAGACAGCCCAACTACTAGACTTTACAGAGGGGCGAACAGAAGCGGGTGGGGGAAACCGGGATGCGACGTAGGCAAACGGACGACAGTACCTGTGCGAAAATATGATTCAATATTGAAAGCTCTTTCGTCACTGGAAAACGCGAACATATTTCTGGAACGTCTAAACTCATTAACTCAGTACTGCATACGCGGTCTCGGTTGTGTGGAATATGGTTGGAAGTTTACTAGTAGAGAGGGTGGGAGTGAAGTACATTAAAAAACTCAGGTACAATAAAAATTGAAGTAAAAATAAAATGATGTCCCTGTATTTCCATAGCTGCTGATCTTGAATTCATGTTTCTTGAAAACAATATCAAACCATTTGTTGCCTAGCAACTCAAAGACAAATGGAGAGATCATTTAAAAGGAAAATACTATAACATATTACTTTTGTGCGAGATCATGCGTATTTGCTTGTTTTCCGCACAGAACCAATACGCGGTAAGTGTGAAATACCACATTCAGTATTCCCAACGTAACACACATAACAATTTCTCTCTTCTTACCGCTTATGCGCGACATTCATTTTACTGCTTTAGGCTTTTAACATATTATTTTTAGAGATGTTTAACATAGTAATAATTATAAATTGGAAACTTACCACTGCAATTTCACCTAAATTGCACTGTTAATTATTGTTTTTAAATATTTTCAAAAATTAAGTAAAGTATACTACTCCACGAAACTTATTGCATTCCTGATACAAGTAACATTAAGGATGCCGTGAAAAAATCAACAAGACTCCAGATGCCGATGTTATTACTGCAATATGTTATATACATAATATTGTTAAAATATTAACATGAAAAATAAATCATTACATAACCTTACCGTTTGTTTTAAGTTCGAATTTATAGACTGGGGGAAAAAAAAAGACAGACGTATATCACGGCCTGGTGGAGTATAGATATTTTTGTTTTCTAAAGTTGCCGTCATTAAACAGAAACCAAGATGGAGATTTCATTGCAACTAATTAGAAATTCGTCTTTCAGGTATGTAATAAACGATCTTGGCACAAAATAATGTACGATACACGAGCGGTGTGTTTGTTTTCATGTTCTCGGAAATTAAAAAAGCTCTACTACGTTTCGCTTTTTCAATCTTTTCCTCGAACATGAAAACGTCAACATACCGCTCTTGTAACGCATATTACTATTTCATGTTTACACGACTCTGATCAGGTACTGTTACTAACACGACTGAGTTCGAACTCCGTCGTAAGAATTAGTCCACCTACTCGAAACTTTGCGTTTGTGAATGTTTAAGTGGTTATCTTGGAAGTCAGCAGACTATGTGCACGGAGGATGAGACCAGAGTAATTGGAGCAGCTCCATAAACCCGAGGAATGCACTTAGAGAAATGGACATCGAAACTACACATCAGATCTGATGGCGTCTGGGTGTAATAAAGCCGGTAATATATCCTATAGTAGAGGCATGCTATTATTACCTCATAACACCGTCATTATCCTCTAATGAAGCAAACAATAATCCATACTGAAACTTCTCAAATATGTCGTTTGCTTAACTTTATTTCACTTGTATTTCAATAGTTGTAAAGTAAGAGAAAACCTAACTATGGTTGTGTGGCATTGCAAGTGGATTTCGGGTGCATGGGAATGTACAGTAGTGGCAAAAAAACCGGACCCTTCTAGCTGATTTCAGAGTTACAGATTCAAATTTTGCTAGTCACAAAACACATCCATCTTGTATAATCAATTGTAACAACGAAATTTATTGCAGTTGTTAGATTCTTACCGTCTTTTGTTTCCTTCAGTGCCTCAAACTTACAGACGAAAAAAACTTTGAGAGTTTGTTTACCTCTATTCGGCAAAGATAACTGCGTATTTTTACATTAAATAGCAGTACATACCTCTGGCTTCACTATCCATATTGAAATTACCACAGTTTGACACAATGCATAGCACAGGATTCTTTTGTATCAGCTACAAGGGTCGGTCCGGTTTTTTTTGCCACTACTGTATACATACAGGTACAAAACATGATGTCATGCAAATGAATTATATTACAAGTGTAGGCTACTGTGATAGTAATGAAAATCTTTTGTAGATATTTATCGGTCAAGCTTTTACATTTCTCTCATACGAATGTTTCGTTCGATATAAAGTCTCTTTGTGCGTTAGCCGAAGTTACTGATATACTGTACTAAAGCAGCGCCTAGCTGTCCGTTTATCTTAATCTAACCCTTGTTTAGTCAAGATGACTACAAATCCAGCAATTTGTGCTCGGTACAGCGTGAATTTGTAAGAAGATTATTAATAGCCAAATATGAAAACATAGATTGTGATGAGTATTTAACAATGCGTGAAAGCTATAAGTACATACTACTAAGTAATGTGAAGATAAGTGAATAGGGAAATCACACGCTCTTAAATGAACACTTTAAAGCAATACTATATCACTTCTCGTGGACGCACTCCAGTCAATGAGTTGGAAAGTAACGTGTTGCCTCTTACGAATGGTTTGGGTTGTTAACCATACGATCCGCAGTAGATGACCGCATAATGCGTACGTGCGTGTGTTTCGCACTCTAGTAAGCACGAGACATGCGTCACAACAAGGAACCATATGGACAAAAAATTTGACTGTAAAATAAACTTATCAGAGCATAGATATTTTCCATGTTTGAAGGGCATTAACTTCAAGATAGAAACTACAAGGCAATCCGAAACTTGTACATTTCCTCACATGATAATAGACCTGATAATAGTTTATCACAATCTAATTACTGTGAAAGTCTGAAACTTATAAATTAACTACATACAGGTAGTGAAGATCACAGGTTAATTAATTGCTAAAGTTTTAGATTTCTTTATTTGGATAAGGGTGTTTAAAAATGATCTTGCCCCCCTAATAAAAGATGAAGGTCATCCCATATTATTTGCAGATGACACAAGTATAGTAATTACAGCCAATAACTCCAACACATTCCAATCTTCAACGGAGGAAATTCTCTTCAAAATATGTGACTGGTTCTCAGTCAATAAATTGGTATTAAATTGTAACAAAACTAACATAATTCAATTTAAATCCTGTCCAAATTCAACCTCGCAAATTTCTAGCGCAATAATTAACAATAGATCCCTATTAGAAACAACAACAATCAAATTTCTTGGCTTAAAAATCGATAATGTGTTAAATTGGAAAAATCATATTAAAAAAATTACACCCAAACTAAATTCAGCTTGTTTTGCTATTAGATCTATGCAAAAGATAGTAAATATCAATACCTTAAAAACAATATACTTTGCATACTTCCACTCGGTAATGAGTTTTGGAATAATATTCTGGGGAAATTCCACAGATAGTAACAATATATTTCTATTACAAAAAAGAGTAATTAGAATAATAGTAGGTGCCAAATCTAGGGAATCGTGTAGGACTATTTTTAAAAAAACTTCAAATAATGCCCATGGCTTGTCAGTATATCTTTTCATTAATAATCTTCCTCATATGTAATCGTGAAAACTTTGTAACTAATTCAACAGTTCATAGCATAAATACACGTCAAAAAATTACTTTCATACTCCATCGGCAAGTTTATCGTGCTATCAAAAAGGAGTGCGTTATATGGCAGTGAACATTTTTAACAGCCTCCCTATCGATATAAAAAATGAAACTCAAAACATAAAATTATTTAGAGCCAAATTGAAGAAGTACCTAATTTCTCACGCCTTCTATTCTGTAGGTGAATTCATAACATTCAATTACACTTCATGAAAATGATACTAAAACTATGTGTTGTACTAGTAGACTATATTGTAAATCTCGTCTGTATATATTTCATCTAGACTGTGACTATGAATTAAGACTTTATAATAGTATTAAGTTTTTTGACTTGTTCCATATTCTAGCTGTAAGCAATGTACGAATACCATGGAATGTTAATAAATAGAATACAATACAAGGAAGCATCTTAAGTAAAAGCCCATCAGTCCAACAGATTTTTCTCCCTTAAATCTGGCAAGCAATACAGTCTGGACTAGCACTATCTCCGTGTAATCAACTCGCCGTATAATCCTGGGCTTCGCAGTTCGGCGGAATGGAGGTCGACACGTAAATACCTGGGCTTGCTTCCCGACGGAACAATTACTTCCTTTATCGCCTCCAACATTACACCTTCGTTTGTATGTTTCCTCGTAACTTAGAGTGCTATCACATGCTCTTCCGGGTTCGGGCAGATCCCCTATATTACAGCCTTTAAGTGTATGAAAAGCACCTTTCATTCTGTCTGTTGCAACACACATTTCTACAGTAGACTGCTATGGTTTAACCTTCCCCACTCATATTTACAAATAAAGTATCTCAAGACAGGAGCAATATCTACTCTCCTTCTCTTCCAGATGACGATGATGGTAACAGTGATGATAATGGTAATTTCATGATGGTGATAATGATGATGGCCTTAGGGAATCAGACCTTTCGGCGGCTCCGTTTTATGAACCAACCAACAATGTTTTGGTAGCTTGACCGTGTTATGCGCGAACATTAGACTAGGGGTGATGTGGAGAGAGTCAGTTTCTCAGCACCTTCAGTGGGGCAGGAAGAGAATTGCATGCATACAGATGTAACTTACAGCTGTGTTGAAAAACATTGGTCACCTACCTACACTCCACGAGCGATCACAGTTTTTCCACTCACTGCTATCAAAACGCTCGTACTTAACAAAAAGCAATCTTCTTTTTCACTCTTCCACTCTCAATAAAATAAACTAGAATGTCATTATTGCTTCCATTACGGTACTAATGTTTTTGCAGTAGTTAGTATGCTATAGTCCGACCATCGGATCTGTGCCCCCGTAAGATATGCGAACTGAACCTTAATTCCATTTCAGCCTCGGCAATTCATTTCTCCCCCTGTATTCCTATTTCTCTCTTTTCTATCCTTTTCCCTTTCTCTCCCCCACTATTCACAATTTTGAGCCTTCTTGCGGGACAGTTTATTTGCACTTGCAGTCCAGTGTTGTCAACTCAACATGAATACTGTAGCACGGAGTGGCGAAAGAAATATTATTAAGCAAGTAACAGCATTTTGTATAAGTCAATCAGCGTCATTAGACCTACTTAAATTAAATTATGAATAAGTAATAATTAACCTTACAGTATTATAAGTAATATTCAAAAGACATGATACTGTTTGACGGTAGTTTCGCAACATCCCTATTCAGCAAGCTTCGTGGCCTGGTGTTTGACGTAGTGGGAGAGAAACGGGTGGAATGGGGGTGAGTAGAGGCGTTAACTTTTCCAAGAACGACGACAGCGCTGAAGGGGCATAGATCCGATGGGCCGACAATACGCACTTACACGAGGGGAAGAAGTGAAATCTACAGGAGCTGTACAGCGACTAACCCATACATCCCTTTTTTTCCTTATCAGTACCAAATGAACTTGCCTGGTTTCCTGCGCATAATGTTATGACGGCCAAGCTATCTAAATACAACAGTAGGCTACACTTTCACTAACCGATGTCTCTCTATAATCATGATACAAAATTACGCATACACTTAAAGGGTTAAGTTAAAAGATACTCGCAGAATCACAGAGGAAGAAATATTTTCACTCTCCTGTCGGTAATCGAAATCACATAAGCTAGCTAGAAACTGCGATACTTGGGACATATCGAAAGACTCTGATTGGTATAGCGGATGTTATGTTTTATTTAACGACGCTCGCAACTGCAGAGGTTATATCAGCGTCGCCGGTGTGCCGGAATTTTGTCCCGCAGGAGTTCTTTTACATGCCAGTAAATCTACTGACATGAGTCTGTCGCATTTAAACACACTTAAATGCCATCGACCTGGCCCGGGATCAAACCCGCAACCTTGGGCATAGAAAGCCAGAGCTATACCAACTCGCCAACCAGGTCGACATTTGTATGGATGATAAATACTTTTAATCTCAAATATGTTTATGAATACAACATTTATCCCTGCTGAAGACGGCTTCAAACAAAACTATCATTTATACGCCCAAGCAACATCTTCTAGACAAATAGCCTATCTCTTCAGGCCAGTGGGACTGATCGTCAAGACTTACAGTTCAGGAGGGAACACAGAAGCACCAGCCTGCTACACATTCTTGTATTTGCTAGAAGATCCATTGGGGTCAGCTCATTCTCAGGGCAAGCCTTCCTGTGCTTAATGCCTCGTGACCTGAAAACAGAAATCAGCACTTGATCAGCTTTTAAGAACATTTGGCTACTGAACAGAACACCACTTACTGGATGTTCCCTTGGTCTTACTATGTGATGTAAAATGTAACAGTTTAATTGCATGTATTGTTGAGAAAAAGAAAAGCGAATTTCATAATATCCTCTTACAGCATCCCTGATCGCAAAAAAAAAAAAAAAAAAAAAAAAAAAAAAAAAAAAAAAAAAAAAAAAAAAAAATGGGTCTAGGTCTACTGTTTGTCTGTGTGTCTGTCCTTTCGTCTAGACCAGGCCTGCACAAGGTTTGCGCTCTCCGAGCCGACTCACAGCTCATGAGCGGAATGCAGATATTAGCTGCGTTCTGTATAAGGTTGGACTGGAAGAACGGGTGATCTCGTACAAAATATACACAAAAGGAAGTACTATTACGAGTGCTTATGAAATGAATTTCCGTTCAGTGTTTGCAAAACTGTCTTGCACTACTATTAATTAATAAAGAAATATTTATTTTACAGAAGTAATAGAAATTCTATAGCTACTTAAATGTACAATATCATTTTGTTATATTTTTATTTATCAGTACATCAAAACGAGGTTTTATGCCGTTGGCAGCAGAAAGGAACAGTAGCCTACTGATCGTAATGAAACATCAGTTACAGATGTTCGATGCCTGCCTTTATTAAAGTTGATTATAGAAAACAGTTGCTCACAAATATAAATGTTGAGCCAAACATAGCAATCATTTTCACAGCCAGCCTGTGTAGTCGTGGATACTATTGCTAAGGTTTAGTCTTGTAAAACTCAACGAGGCTAGTAGTATTATTCAAACGATCTTTAGCCCTTAGGCCACATTGAAGATCAATAAGTTCGAGCTGTAAATCGTTAAATGTTAAATGTTATGTTCCGTCTTTTAGATTCCTCCATACTGTACTGTAGCAGTAGGTAAGCAACGTGAAACAGTTACTGAGAATAGGCCTACACACTGCACTCCACTAGATAACTGAGTGATCGTTTCCCTCTCCTCTACCTATAGCAAGTCTATATCATTCTGAAGTATCTTCCTCTCCATTTCGGCGAGCGGTAAACACCGCTCTCCCGCTCCGAAGGAGCGAGCGCGCTCGTTGAGCGCTGTTTGTGCAGGCCTGGTCTAGACCATATACAGCATTTTTATTAAATATTTGGCACTTGTTGTTCATATTCGGTACCTACGAGACAATTTTTCTAGGAATGATATTATGAAATGTAACGATTTAAGTATATATATATATATATATATATATATATATATATATATATATATATATATATAATGACAACATTTCGGTGAACTTGATATCGATCAGGAGCTTTTTAATCTTACTTTTTTCATTTCATTTCACTTATTTAATACTATATACTTGAGCTACAGTACATTAAGCATTACAGCCCGAAAGAGCAGAAGCTCGTGCTCGGGCGCAGTTCAGATCAGTTATACAAAATATATCACAAAATTAAGAGAGTTCATTGAGCATAATAACATTAATAAATGGTAAAATAATACAGCATGTAATAATAGGGACTATAAAGAAATAGAAAATACAAAAGTACATGAATATTAGAGTATCAATTTTTAACTCAATTAGCTTAAACAATTAAATAATTAATCTGATTTGTTTCTTAAATCTATGTGTATTACGTGTACTTAGCTCAGGGTAAGCTCTAATTAATGCATTATATATTTTGGGTCCAAAACTTCTGCTGTGTTTTAATCCAGCAGTTGTGTGGCATTTAGGAGTATTTAGAAAGAAACTGTAGTTTTGTCCCGTATGGTATTCATGAGGATCAAATTTAAATTTAATACGGTTTTTATGAAAGTAAATCAGCAATGTTTGTTTATAAATTTGTTCTAGATTTGATACACCAAATTCCTGAAAAATTAATTTTGTAGGGAAATCAAAAGATTTATATAGACAAATTTTGATAATTTTTAAACTTATTCATAAGGTTCGGAGAGAAATGAAATTAAGTGCATTTATGTACGTCACAGACTCCTTTGTTCGGAGTATACCGAATTATTTCTAATTTTGGTTATGAATATTCTAAGTCAGAGTCCAGTCAAAGCTAAGTTGTGACTAATCTTAGTGAAGAGCGCCTCATTGTAATAGGATTAGCACCGTTTGTTATAAACCACGTGAGAGAGCCAAAGCGATGTCTAACATAAGGCTGTTTCAAAAGATAAGCTAGGAGGTGAAAGAGGAACTTGAGCGGAGTAAGTAATATTTATACATTCGCCACGGTCTACTAAGTATCAAAGAGCTGAAGTGCATCGCCGAGGACATGACACAAGCATTTCATTTGAGGCAAAACAGATTTATGACTTGTATCTCAATTGTTTACTATTAGAGGATGTGCCCCTACATACACCCCAATACGTAGTCGCAATCAGATGGTGCTGCTGCACATTTCTCACGTCACGTAGCCTACTTCAGTTAGACCAGCATTTCCCAGAACGCTGGATTGGAAGGGGAGGTCCTGTGTCGTATTGAGTACGCTGCCCTTATTTATTCTTAAGGGCTGATGTTATAGTGAAGCGCTTCATGACAAGACAGGGACCAGCTTACGCAATTACTGTATACAACTGCATGACAATGCACATTGCGTGGCCTTTGTATTTTGTTCAAATGTGTTTCCTTTATTGTAGAGTTAAACAATAATCAGTAGGTCTACGTCATAACGATGATATTATTTGTATTGCATATAGTTTGTTTTCCATTAGAAACATAATGTTCATAGCTGATCTTGAAAAACCACTCCTAACTCCAATGTTCTTGAATGCACATAAGAATCGCACGCAACATTCACATAACAGCTGATAGTAGAACGCGCTCGTGTCATCACAGCTTGGTTCACAGTGACAGTCATCTCAAAATGGGACACAACTGCTTAGCAATTTGGAGTCGGACAAATGTTCATATAAATGACATCAGTGAATAAGTTGTAACTGCTTTATTGTGTTAATACTTAGTTATGGTAAATTACCTGGATGACTAGTTTCGACGTGGTGTCCGTCATTCTCGGAAGCCTAGTGAGGTCACTACTGAATGACGGACACCACGTCGAATCAGCTAAGTAATTTATTATAATATTAACACAGTAAAGCAGTAATAACGTCTTACTCAGTGGTTATACAGGCGATAGAAGAGTGTACCCAACAATGAATACATCACATCATTCAGAACGACCTTAAGAATCTGCTACGTGAGTCCTAATACAATTCCAATATGTATGCGCATATTACTTGTATGTTTAAATAAATCCTTACAGTAAAAATGCTATTTCATGTTAATTACAACCCATTAGAGATATTGCACATAGAGTAGAAAGAAATATAAATACACATTGATCCAATATGAACAATGGATATAGGGTAAAGGTTGGTAATATTGTGATGCTAACAATATTATGATAGTAATTTCTGAGAATTTTTTACAATTTTACTGAGCGAGAGAAGGGCCGGTTTTGTGCAGAAACTTGTCTACAACATTCTCTTAATACGTTGACATAAAAAAAAGAATATCCTCTCGCTCAGTAAAATTGTAAACGATTCTAAAAAAGAACTATCATAATATTATTAGCATCACAATATTACCAACCTTTACCCTACAGTAGAACGAATTTTAATAGTTTGTTTTGGAGCAGGACAGGAATATCGACGTGACATGTAAAGTTGATGATGATGATGATGATGATGATGATGATGATGATGATGAAAATCCATCGTCCTCAGCTGACTCTGAGTCTGGAAACTTCAGATCTAACGACATTTAGGTAAATCTCAACCATCAACGAAATGTGTATTTTGCATTTATTTATTTATTTATTCTGGTGTAGTTAAGGCCATCAGGCCTTCTCTTCCACAACACCAGGAATACAAATACAATAATAGAAATAAACAGAAAAAAATACACTATATACAAAATAAAGCTACACAAGAAATAAAGAGAGAGAGAGAGAGAGAGAGAGAGAGAGAGAGAGAGAGAAAACACTATAAACAAAGTAAAGCCACACGAAAATATACACAGGTTGCAGTCACACAAACTTTAAATGAGTGATTAAGTATCATAATTAATTGTATCCTAACTAATTAACTAACATAAACAAGAAACTTGCAATTTTAATGTAGGCCTAGATTAAAAAAAAAGAAAAAGAAAAAAAAACACAAATCAATACTTCTAGCAATACCTAAAAACATTAACTAAGAGAAAATTTTCCAATTTAATTTTGAATTGTGATAAAGTCCGGCAGTCCATGACGTCATTAAGTAACGAATTCCAGAGGCGAGATATTTCTACAGTATAGGAAGATGAGTATAAAGACGTTCTATGATAAGGAATAGAAAGAAGTGCTTGATGTCGGTTTCGAAGAGTTATAAGAAATTGAAAGCGCGATAACAGATAATTCGGAGTAAAAGTATGCATGATTCTAAACAGAAGAGACAGTGAATGTATTGTTCTTCGTTCCTTCACACGCACCCATGAAAGTAACTGGAGGGAAGGTGTTATATGGTATTGCAGATGAATCGTATGCACACATTATGTACACGTTGTAGTCTCTCAGCTAAGAGTGAACTTACATTATATGTAAATATAGAAAAACTATCAAACCTTTTACGCAAATCTAATCTTTCAGGTAAAGCTCCCTGTAAAGCAGATTTGAATAATTTCAAGGGAAAAATTGTTTCGGGGCCGGGTATCGATCCCGAGAACTCTGGTTGAACGTACCAGCGCTCTGCCAACTGAGCTATCCGGCAACTCCACCCGACACCGTCTCAACTTTTCCCTTTATATCCACACAACTCGCGTGGGCTGACGAAACGCTAGAGACCCACATCGAGTGCACACAAACTCTATGTGACTTGAAATTGTGGTTTTCTGTTAACGTACACAGGAACGTATATATCATGCAAATCTAATCTTTCAGGTAAAGCTTCCTGTAAAGCAGATTTGAATAATTTCAAGGGAAAAATTGTTTCGGGGCCGGATATCGATCCCGGGACCTCTGGTTGAACGTACCAGCTATCCGGGAACTCCACCCGACACCGTCTCAACTTTTCCCTTTATATCCACACAACTCGCGTGGGCTGGCGAAACGCCAGAGACCCACATCGAGTGCACACAAACTCTGTGTGACTTGAAATTGTGGTTTTCTGTTAGCGTACACAGGAACGTATATATTATGTAAATCTAATCTTTCAGGTAAAGCTCCCTGTAAAGCAGATTTGAATAATTTCAAGGGAAAAATTGTTCCGGGGCCGGGTATCGATCCCGAGAACTCTGGTTGAACGTACCAGCGCTCTGCCAACTGAGCTATCCGGGAACCTTTTACTTGCGGACCTGGTTGGGTGCAATGCCTATGCGCAGAAGGCATGAACAGTTTTTTTTCGGTATTGCATTCATCTGCTGATCACGACTACAGGGGGTAGGCCTATGATTAGTAGCATGCAAGAACTTAGTAATTATTAAAACAAATTGGAATGCGAGGACAGGCCTATGACCCCAAGAAGACAATGCGCAGCGCTGTTCATCTATTTCAAACATAATCAGTGAAGAAATCAGCCATTATATCGAAAGGTGAACCTCCTCCGTGACCGAGGAGTTGTCGTAACCTCAACAATCATTATGATTACATCATTACTCAACGTGTGCAGCAGGTTGCGGGTTTCCTTCAACATATCAGATTATCTATTGCAATTGTCACTGAATTAAACACATGAGCACAATGTGAGCAGTTCGTTTGTTGCTATAGATACCGTGTTGTAAATAAATTCCAGGTCAACGGTTTATATGTAGCTTGTGGGTTGGAACTGCAATGACACTCACAGGCATCTAGAATTATTTGCCATTCAGTTGGGTTACAAGCGAACTTATTTGCAGTTCGCCACAACGTCTGAGGTCAAGTAAATGTAAAACCGGCTGTTAGAAAATATTTCACACTTCAGTCCAGTCATTGTTGTTCTTGTTTCTTTAGTGGTACTCGGCAGAGGGAAATACGTTTTCAAGGGGCTATGAAAGACTGTTTTCTAATGTTCTGTAGTGTAAATTTGCGACTCATAATAAGTCTGGTCACCCAGATGAAATTATCAGCCAACTATTTCTTGTGTTACCAGTTTCTCATCTGTTGGACAGATCCGTGTAGGAAGGCGTTGACGAATAAAGCAGGAAACGAACTAGAGGACGTTGGGTGCACCACTCATAACAACACCTAAGTGGAAGCCGTCATTACTTTACATCTAGATTCATAATAATAATGAGTAGTTCAGACGCTGGCCAAATTTCGACGAATTTCCGGTGAAACTTCAAGAGTCGTTCTGAACCGATTTTGTCTGAACTTTCATTTTCCGCAAGTTTTGGGCCCAATTGTATAAAACTCCCTGACTAAAGATCAACTTTGAGCGAAGATCGAAAAGTGAACCGAGTTCAAACACTTCTTCTATTGTATAAAACTTTTCTGCGATCAAATTACCTTGGTTCAAATGCAATCTAAGTTCACGTGAAAAGGATTTGGCAACATCGCATAAACAGGTGAAATATGTGATGCGCGGACCATGTTGTACAAGTTTGTTCAGTGTTGCCAATCTAGCGACTTTAACTCTTTTTCAATAACAATTTCTTTTAACTTTTGTATTGCTTAAATAGGGGTTTAGCGAACTTTTTAGCACCCCATAGTAACAAAAATTTAAACTTTCTTTGTTGATAATGAGAAATCTAGCGACTTTACAACTACTTTTTGGCGACTTTCCGTACACACTGTTGGAGACACTGGTTTATTTGTGCAATGTAAATAATGGCGGACAATAAGAAGAAGGTTGACTGTTCTCAAATTGTTATCATGTTATGATGTTTGATACTGCTAAACATAATAAAGCTTTATAAAACGACAAATTGAAAATTTATGAATGTACCTATCACAATCATTAATAAATTAATGGTTGTTATAAACATAATATAATTATAGGTTATGTTATTTGATACTGCTGTACACGATAGAGCCTTATAAAATATGATTGTTCGTGTATTAAGGCAAGAAATTGAAAAATATATATAAGTGTAACTACCATATCTATTAATATTAATAATAATGGTTATTCTATTTGCACAGTCTGCCACTCGTATATTTCAAACAGAAAAGAAATAACTGAACTTGGATCATCTAACTTAATCGGAGACATTACTTCAGTCAAAGTTGACTTTAGTTTGAGACAAATTAATCTCAGATTAGACTTTATACAACACAAAATTCCAAATTCAATTAAAACAAGGATCAATTTAACCTCTGATCTAAGATTAAATGGTTTATACAATCGGCCCTTGGAGTCCTCAAATTTTCACCTAGTAGTTTTGAATTAGGGCGTCATATTGCTAATAGCAGACGTTCTCAGTTCATGCCTTGAGAAACTAGTATGCTAATCTTCAGTTCAGCAGTTGAATACAATCAGATAGTGATAGTGATAGCGCATCTCCTTGCTTTAGTCCGCAGTGAATTGGAAAAGCATCAGAAATTGGCCTATACGGATACTGCTGTAAAGTTCACTCAGACACATTTTAATTAATCGAATTAGTTTCTTGGGAATACCAAATTCAATAAGAATATTAAATAAAACTTCTCTCTTAACGGAGTCATATGCTTTTTTTGAAATCTATGAATAACTGATGCATTCTACCCTTATACTCCCTTTTTCTCCAATATCTGTTGAATACAAAAAAATCTGATCAATAGTCGATCTATTACGCCTAAAACTGCACTGATGATCCCCAATAATTTCATCTACACATGGAGTTAATCTTCTCAAAAGAATATTTTACAAAATTTTGTATGACGTCGACAAAATTGATATTCCTCGAAAGTTACTGGAGTTGACCTTGTCCCCCGTCTTAAAATAGGTACAATTATGGACTCCTTCCATTGTTCTGGTACAATTTCCTTTTCCCAAATAGCAAGTACAAGCTTATAAATTTCGCTAGATAATGCGTTTCCACCATCTTGTATTAATTCTGTTGGAACTTGATCGATACCTGGAGACTTGTACTTTTTCAGATTTTCTATCGCAATTTCGACTTCTGAAAGTATGGGTTCGGGTATAAATGGTTCAGCAGTTTGTATTTGAATTTCGTCCAGATCATTTCTATTTGGCCTATGTACATTAAGTAGTTGCCCAAAATAGTTTTTCCATCTGTTCAGGATTGAATGAGAGTCTGCAAGCAAGTCACCATTCTCATCCTTGATCACGTTTACTGTTGCCTGATATCCGTTCTTAAATTCCTTTATACCCTTATATAAATATCGAATGTTTTTATCTTTACATTTGTTTCTACCTCATTTAGTTTTTCCTTCAAGTACTCTCTCTTTTTATTCCTAAGTTCTCACAATAGACGCGTTTAATAAATGCCAAAAGTATAACAGTAGTCATTCATGAACAGAGTTCATGTATATGATCCTGTAGACTAAATAACGACTCATAACAACAAGAACAACAACAACACTTCCTTTGAGAGTATAATAATATATGAATGTTCGTACGAGACATCATTTCCTATATTTGCTTGTTGAACCCATGGAAACACGATACAATTTTTCATGTAGAGAAAGTTAACACGCGTTCTTCTCACCAGGTACAATACGCTCTATTTGATTGCGATACTAATACTGGTAAACATGAACGCAAGCAGTGTTGCCAACACATAAATTGTATCCCCGTCAATCTAACACCTAGAAATCCGTCAGAATCCGTCAAAATAAAAAAATATATATCCGCTTGATATATCTATATACATATAAAAAGGAAATTTTAACTCAACTCACTTACCAATTCTGATTAAAATAATAATTTGTCAATCTTTGGCTTGATTATTAGGAAATCTGAAACAGGAGATTCTTCAACGTGGTACGGCACAGGCAAGGCTGTTCAAAGAAAAGTAAAATCCCCCAAAAATTAAACAATTAAAATGACAGCAGCTAAAAAAGTCAAAAGACGATGTAAATCGTAAATTCCGCCAGAAATTCCGTCACCCGTCAAAGCCATTCATTTCCCGTCCGCTACGTTGAAATTCCGTCGGTTTTGACGGAATTTCCGTCCAGTTGGCAACACTGAACGCAAGCCTGTCTCTTCCAGAGAGAAGCAGGACATAGTTATTTTCTTCTGCAATGTTGTCGTAGCTACTGTCCGTTACTCAGGAGAAGACGAGCGGAAAGAATGTGACCTTCTTGACTATCGCTGCTGATTATTATAAACATCGCTCAGATAAGCATCCCAGTAGCCAGGTTATTACTGTGCAGGAAACATGAGTAACAATGCGTATGGAAATTAAAGCTAAGTTGAACAGAAGGAGACCTAATGTTTCCGCTTACTACATTAGAAATATTGCACGTGTTGTCGTACTTTATCTGTTCACATCCCTTCCACCTCAGTCCGCTCTCGTCTTCTCCTGAGTCACCGATAGTACAATTGATTAATTGTCCGAAAGAAACTGAGAAATAAAATACTGCAACAAAGCTCATACTCTACGCCAGCGGTTCCCAACCGGTGTGTCGCGACACATCGGTGTGACCATGGAGTGCGACGCGAAATTTTGGAATTGAAAAATACATTTTATGCCATCCAAAAAGTCTCTTTACAATACATTTTTTCGGAATTTGTATGATAATAACTTTCTTGTGTTAAATATTATTAACATACCTTGTTAACATGTTTCGACCTAATATAATGTATAATAAGTTTTAATTAAACCATCCATGCTTATCTTATATTACAATTGTGAATTTTACATTTATTAATTTTTCACATTAACGTTTTTGGTACGTAGGTGTACCATCTTCAGATGTGTATAACTAATTAGACACCTTGCCAATTGGCGTGTGTATCGTGAACTTCAGTGATTTGTGTGTGTGCTTGGTGCACTTATCCATGATATATTATAGCTATTACCTTACGACACTTGATATGCTAATAAATAGTAAAAACTAAACTTTTAATTTAAAAACTGAGTTTGTTTGAATCAATGTTTAAAACCAATATTTAAAAACACAATTATTTAAAACAAATATTTAAAAAGACACATTGGTCGTTGCTATTCCTTCATAGTCTTGCTTTCATTATTGCGGTATATTATGATGTTGAATAGGGCAATAATCTTGAATTTTTAAATATCACTATGTCTCACTTTTTAGTTGCTCTATGTATTACTTTTACTTTAAAATCCTTGTCTTCTATGTCTATCAGTGAACTTCACCATAAGTAACTTCAACTCTAGCGTGTGGAAAATAGGCTACGAACAGTAAGTGATAGACATACAAGACAAGGATTTTAAGGTAAAAGTAATACATAGAGCAACTAAAAAGTGAGACATAGTGATATTTAAAAGTTCAAGATTATTGCCCTATTCAACATCATAATATACCGCAATAATGAAAGCAAGACTATGAAGGAATAGCAACGACCAATGTGTCTTTTTAAATATTTGTTTTAAATAATTGTCTTTTTAAATATTTGTTTTAAACATTGATTCAAACAAACTCAGTTTTTAAATTAAAAGTTTAGTTTTTGCTATTTATTAGCATATCAACTGTCGTAAGGTAATAGCTATAATATATCATGGATAAGTGCACCAAGCACACACACAAATCGCTGAAGTTCACGATACACACGCCAATTGGCAAGGTGTCTAATTAGTTATACACATCTGAAGATGATACACCTACGTACCGAAAACGTTAATGTGAAAAATTAATAAATGTAAAATTCACAATTGTAATATAAGATAAGCATAGATGGCTTAATTAAAACTTATTATACATGATATTATTGTGAGCTTATCGGAAAACCAAAACAAAAATGAAAATGTTTCGACCTATTTTTCGGTCATCTTCGGAACTGGTCGTTGTTGGTCTTGGAACCTCTCGTTTCCTGTGTGGGTGCGTTTTGTAGTGTAGAGTCAAAGAGTGTATGTGTTTTGAAATTGAGTTGTGTGTTGAGAATATCGTTGGGTTGTGTTTTCGTGTGTCTGTATATTTCGTATTGTTCTAGTGTGTAGAGTTTCTGGCTTTTGGGTTGGATGTGCAGTTAAAAGTTGTGTAATCAAGATGTATACATTTTTTATATACAACGAAGTCTTTGATATGATAATTTTATTTTGAAACAGACTTTACCAATTAAACAATGCTCATTTAATTTTTCTGCCTGTCGATAATTCGTATGAAAGTGAACACCTGTAACAATGCTTAGTAATTCGCTTACTCTTCCCACTTAGTCATAAGCAGAGTTTAGAATCGTCACAACATATTGGTCGGTTTCAGTATATACAGTAAGTGTGAGCGGGTGATAGTGTGACTAGGCTATTTTATCAAAAGTGCTTTATTTAGATTTTATCATTGACAAATTTTTAATTCGAAAAAGACAATCTGAAATAAGTTCTGGGTTACATGACAACAGTTCTAATTCAAATAATGTGAGTGAAAATTCCCTTCAGGGTTCACAAAAACGTACCGCGTTTCGTAAATATAGTGATGAATACTTGCAATATGGTTTTACTTGGCGTGAAGATGAATATAAACAAAATCCCGAGTGTCTTATATGCGGAAATGTTTTCTGAAATCAGTCGATGGTGACGAATAAACTAAAAAGATATTTAGAACTGCCGCTTTCAACGTCATACTTGTGTGAATCAACATTTTCTATAATGAAAATAGTTAAATCTAAACAAAGGAACAGACTGCTGCATCTTGAAGATGACTTACGTGTTGGCATGTCAATTATAAAGGCCCATTCACAATGAAAATTAAACATAACCGTAACATAAACACAGAAGCTTGCGCCCAGGCTACCAAATGGGATCATTCACAATGATTCACATAAGCATTGACATAAACGTTACCGTAAGACGTTAACATGAAAGTTTGCAAACTCCAGACTTTCATGCTTATGCTTACGTGATTTGCAAACAGAACACAATCGTGGAGCGCTGAAGTATACGACAGAATATGAGGAAATGGCGTCGTTGTTATGTTTCCATGGTTACCAAGTAGGTTTGCTGTTATGTTTATGTTCCCATCGTGAATGATGGTAATTTTACCGTAACGTTTATATTCTTAAGTTAACGCTTACGTTATGTTTATTTTTCATTGTGAATGAGCCTTAAGGTCACGTATAAATAAACTCTGTGCAATCTACAAAGCGCAGACTGCACATTATTTCAAATAGGTGAGTTTTCAAAAACTATAATAAAGCACTATTTTTATTATTAATAAAAACAAATAAGTGTGTCGCGATATCGTAGGCGTTCAGTGAAGTGTGTCGTCAGTCATAAAGGTTGGAAACCACTGCTCTACGCCACAGCATAACAGGAAAGGCTTCCAGGGACGTGGAGGTGACGTCACACGGATTAAAACGAAGTGACCTGTCTGTCAGAGACATGCAACTGTTTTTTTATCATAGCCGGTAAACACGCACGTGATCCTATTTCTTATTCCAAATTGATTGTAATACAACACACACTCGTCCTTGCAGTGCTGCCTTTAAGAGTCCATGTGTAGACCCCGTTACTTGGCATCACGTGATGCACATCAGTATCCTCGGAAGTGTATACCGTTACAAACTGTGATGTCAACAATAAAACAACGTAACCACAAATATGATTAACTTACGTGTTTTCTGTAGTTAAAACTCCAATTATTATAACTGCTAGCACTGATAAAATTAACTAAGGAGTTGTGATAGATTGAGAAATTACCTTCACATTTCTACCTGAGCCAAAGTGTTTTATTTTCTACATGCAGTACGTAGGGGAGTAGTGGGTACAGTGAGACACAAAATATTGAGACATATGTATGGAAGTGTTTTTAAAATCAAGTGCAATAGAAATAGACATTAAAACATGGAGTATAATAATACATAAACAAAAATGTTAGATAAAGGACATAATATACAATACGTGTTTGTCAAAAAAATGCAAATGTCTCACTGTTCCCATTCAGGAGGGTACAGTGAGACACCACAGTGTCTATTAACGGACATTGAAATAATTTACATTTATTTCAAAAGAAAGAAAAGCTTGCTGTCTCTTTATCTTGACATGTTCTGTAGGCTTATTTAGAATCATTTTGATGTCTGACTTCGAAACCATTGAAACATCTGGAACATTTGGAAAAGTGAATTTTCCATGACATTTCAAACTTTTGCGAAAAAATAAAATGAATTTTTGGTGACAACAGAGCTTATAATTATAAGAATTTGATGTAATTCTTTATTATTTTTTAACATTTTCTTAAATTTTGTGAATAATTTTTCATTTATGAAACCATTAAAATGTAATGTATCCATTATTTTAAGCTACCGTTCCTAAATTGGTTACTAGTATGTTCATTTTTAATGTTAGTTATTGGTAAATGTAATATAATTACAGTTTGTTTTTGCAAGTCATTGATACATTGGAACAGTGAGACGTCTCAGTGTACCCTTCAATGGCATGTCTCACTGTTCCCTTTACGCAGAGTTCATTTAAAAATGACGCCATCACTTCAAAATTAAAACAAGAAAGACGAAACTTTGCCAAACATAATCTCAAATACCATAGTATTAGGTAAAAAACATTCATATTTATACCTCATTTGTATATCCAATATAACCTTCATTAAACACAAGCCAAAATTTTACATCTAGAGTGAAAAATTACGAATTATTTTTTCATCACTCACCTTTATAACTAGAATCAAATCGAGTATGAAAATACTGTTACTTTACTCATGCAACATACAACTCCACTGTTACCAACATCTCAACATCAAAATTTATCATCTAATAAAAAATGTCACACTGTTCTCCCTGTCTTACTGTACCCACTTCTCCCCTACTATATTACAGGCGTAACCTAGGGCAAACTCGGCTAATTTCGTGATATTTCTCTTTAAATTGACTTTGAAATTATAGCAGCGACAAATGTAATTCTGATGGTATACTGGGTGTTCATTTCAAAGTGTGTCATGACGTCACTGTTGTTGGGTCAACGATTTGAAGCGAGTTTCAGCTTATATGTTAGAGAAGTTGCCTATTATTTAAGGCGTTTTTCAATCTGAACTTGAGAACGTGTACGGTATAACTTGAACGTCGTAGCAACAGATGGCGGTCTGTACGGTCTGTGTGCTACCATAACCTCTTTCGAACTGTGTTTTGCGCCGGCAAGTCGTACGCAGGGTATTTGTTATCATCGGTTGCGTACGGTAACATTCCACAACACAAATCAAATGCTCCGTGTCCATGTTGACCGTCGAAGTTAATGTCAACAAATACGTAAGTAATCGTCTTAACCCTCTCCCCCTTTTCCCGACAGTACGTATTTCCAAACAGTTCACATTCCTACCACTACCGGCGTTACCGTACGTATCGGTACTACTCTTCAGAATGAACGCCGTACTTGCTAGGCAACTTCTCTGCCTCTTAGGTTATACACCTCTGCGGAAGTGTAGGAAGATTGAATTCTCTAGGCTCATCGGCTAGCCACATGACGGCATACAGCGAGCCATGACACATTTTGAACTGAACACCCAGTAGTATAAATGGCAGAAGATGTACTTAACATAGATTTTGTTCACTGCGGTTTAGCAATGACGTGAGCGTATTCTTTTTTGGAAATTACTTGAAGAGTGTGAGATCTATAGCTTTGAATTTATGAGTGCATACACCATGCGATATCCTTTGTTAAATGATGAGATTTTTGCTGTGTTTTTTGGTCCAAATTGATTTCAATGGTAAGTACTGACGTTGTATACTTCTTGGTGAAAAATATATGTTTATCAATGCACTGACTATGTAACAGAGCTTTATCTTTAATTTTTTTCTATGCTATAACAACACTCTGGCGAAATAAATATCAAATCTGTGAAACTACAGTATTTGTGTGTGTATTCGTAGCATATATTGTACATGTCGTGGATGTTGCAGATGGCAGATAATTATCAGAGTAAAATGTGGAAAGAAATAGAATATAAATGACATGAAAGAGGGAATTGATTGTGTCTTAAATAAAGGAAAACTGTCATAGAGAAACCTCGCCTTTTTCTTCGAAAGTTGGACGAGGACTATAAGGGACCAAAGCAGCAGTCAAGGAGAATGATATGTTCAACCTTTCAAGTGAGTTAAAAGAGGTAGACAACGAAACAGCATCATCTTCAGGACTGTAACAAAGAAAATCTGTGCTTAAAGAAAAGCCGAATGACAAGCCTAATGATTTGTTACGATCTTGCTCAGAAAATTTCGAGGACGACAAGCATAGTGAAAGTGCGTCAGTTGTGATCAGCTGGTTCATGAAACACGTCAAGGCCTTTTAAGATAACTTACTGAAAGAACTTTAATTGTTTGGATTGCAGGTACGAATCTGACAGAGGAATTTAAAATTTGACTGAATATGTCTGAATATTTTGAATTTAATAACTGGCGGAATAATTGCAGTAGAAACGGTGATGGACAGAAAAAACCTGTCCTCATATTGCAAATTCTACTTGAAATGGTGGGGATTTGAAATAATACGTCAAGTATGGAGAGCTAACGCTATAGATAAGGATTACGGCCATTTATTTCGAATACCTAATCGATACCGTTATTTACTATTGAGGGCAGTGAAGACGCAGGCCTGCAGGTCGCTATTTGTCACAGCGTGCAACAGCATAGCAGCTATAAATATGTGTGGTTCCTGTTTTATTGCGTATGCAAATCACAGATCCACGGCGCGGCGCTTCGTCCCTGCGAGGAGTTAAAGTGTTTTTCGATTTAAATGTAAATGAATTTAAACTTAAAGTGTTTTTCAGCCTGCGTCCCTCTTTGGGCTGACTTCATATGCGAGGCTAATATCTGCTTATCCCTCGTCTGTCTGCACGCTCCGGCTGCGAGAATGCCAGCGGATTTCTACTAGCTCGGACTTTCTGATAGACTTTTTAACTGATACATTATCATTTTATTTCTCTTCCTCAGCCTATATTTCCGCTTCTCTCTCCTTTTCCTCATCCCCCTCCTCCTCATCATTATCATCATCAACAGAAGCAACAACAACATCATCACCATCACCATATTCAATTGATTTGCTGGATCATGTATCTATAGTTGTCTGTCGGTAATAATATCGGTAAAGCAGACAGCATATGGTATGGACTGAGCAAGTGAACCAATACGTTAAACTATGCTGATTAGTGATGAGATAAACAGCTTTTCTCATATTTTAAATCTCAATAAAATCTTAACTATCCGCATAACGCGTATAATTACTTTAAAAACAACAACTGTAACCTAGACTATCAGCCCACATGTCCGGAATTATGTATTTCCAAATAGTTTTCCTCTAACATACTTACTTTCTTACTTACTGGCTTTTAAGGAACCCGGAGGTTCATTGCCGCACTCACATAAGCCCGCCATTGGTCCCTATCCTGAGCAAGATTAATCCATTCTCTATCATCATATCCCACCTCCCTCAAATACATTTTAATATTATCTTCCCATCTACGTCTCGGCCTCCCTAAAGGTCTTTTTCCCGCCGGCCTCCCAACTAACACTCTATATGCATTTCTGGATTCGCCCATACGTGCTACATGCCCTGCCCATCTCAAACGTCTGGATTTAATGTTCCTAATTATGTCAGGTGAAGAATAAAATGCGTGCAGTTCTGTGTTGTGTAACTTTCTCCACTCTCCTGTAACTTCATCCCTCTTAGCCCCAAATATTTTCCTAAGAACCTTATTCTCAAACACCCTTAACCATGTTCCTCTCTCAAAGTGAGAGTCTAAGTTTCACAACCATACAGATTTAATCCTTTATATGGTCGTCTTTCTCTTCTGTAGGGGCATGCGCATTTATAACTACGATATCGCACCTTCTACCCTTAAGTACTAAATACGACAATCTATCACTAATAAATTCCACCTTTTTTACTGCTGATTTTATTCTTTTACGAATGAAGAATACTGTTCCTAATTGGTGATTATCGTTTCCTTCTCCATAATACAACAAGTAATATCCTATTTGTGTTATGCCGTTCCCATCTAACCCAACCTCCTGTACTCCCACAAAGTCTATTCTATATCTAGCTAGTTCTTTTGCTACTAATGTTATCCCTCCTGTTCTACTGGGTGTTCATTTCAAAGTGTGTCATGACGTCACTGTTGTGAGTCAGCGATTTGAAGCGAGTTTCAGCTTTTGTGTCAGAGAAGTTGCCTCTTAATCAAGGAGTTCAATCTGAACTTGAGAACGTGTACGGTATAACTTGAATGTCGTAGCAACAGATGGCGGTCTGTAAAGTGTGTGTGCTACCATAACCTCCTGTGTTTTGCGCGGGAAGTCGTACGCAGGGTATTTGTTATCATCGATTGCGTACGGCAACATTCCACAACACAAATCAAATGCTCCGTGTCCATGTTGACCGTCGAAGTTAATGTCAACAAATACGTAAGTAATCGTCTTAACCCTCTCCCCATATCCCGACAGTAAGAAAAAAAAAACTCACTTCAGTACGTGTTTCCAAACAGTTCACATTCTTGCCACTACTGGCGTTACCGTACGTATCGGTAAGTAATCTTCAGAATGAACGCCGTACTTGGTAGGCAACTTCTCTCGCATTTAGGTAATACGTCTCTGCGGAAGTGTAGGAAGATTGAATTCTCTAGGCTCATCGGCTAGCCACATGACGACATACGAGCCATGACACATTTTGAACTGAACACCCAGTATATAGACTTGTAACATTCCAAGTACCAAATCTCAAAACCTTATTCCTTTGTCGTGGTCGTGCCAGAGAATGTTTTCGTCTAACGTAGTTCCCCCCCCCCCTCCTGACTCACGCCTTTTAAAAAAACCATTCAATTTATCGGTACTCTAGGAAGATGCAACTAATTCTAAAAACATAAAGAAACAAAATAGCAGACATCGGAGTTCAGTTCTTGTAAGACGGCACGATATTGAGGAGAGTGCAGTGAATTTTAATATGATCTTAGACATGTGATTCATGCCAGATGAAAATAAAATAGATTTTGTCTGATAATAATAATAATAATAATAATAATAGTAATAATAATAATAACAACAACAAAGTTCCAATAATTTCTATACAAATCTGATAAGATGGAGACTGGCGTAATGACAATGCCAGCGGTTCTAGTGCTGACGGTAATTGAGGAATTTGTCTCAAACACGTAGATGGTCGGTCCTACTTTTCTGTGTCTGTAAGTTCGGTCCAGTAGTAGGGTGCCATGCACAAAGTTCACCGACACATTTTCAGGCCAGTTTTGACGCGCCTATAATTTCTAAACTACATGACATATTACAACGAAGCAAATGGCGAAATGTATTCAGCGTGACCTTCAGTTGGAACGGGTCGGGTGACGTCATCTAGTGATACGCGGGAAGGAGGAATTTAAGGCATGAACTGGCAGGTCGCGCGACAGCCGAGGCAGTGCAACTCGAAAATGCGAAGCGATAGAACGTTCGAAGTAGTGTCGGAAGATTAGTAACGAACCAGGCAACGATGTGAATTGAGCAACAATCAGTAGTTTAGAAGTTAAATTGGAAAAATTCGAGAGTGTAGTTGAGTGAAGAGAGTAAAATTACAATGTCGAAGTACTGTATATGCAACGCAAATGGGAGCGGACGTATAAGCAACGGGTAGCAAACGATAGAGCACGATGGTTACTATAACAACCGATATGCAAGATTGCGACCTGTCGTAAATAAAATTATACTTGACTACCAAACATTCCATCCCCAGAAACGTATTCATGCTGTCTACCTTGAATTTTTGTGACCCTAACACATCGCAGCCTGTACTTGGCGGTGGGATTGTTGATAGCGACATGATATGCGGCAAGATTGACCACAGTATTGTCTGACATTGGCTTTACAGTCGGAATTCAATATGGTATGGTAAAAACCGAAGCAGATAATGAATCCAAGAGGAATTCGAACCAATTTCTGAACGCAGTCTGGGCTTTCGAGTCTACGTCTTACTACTCCAGGCCGGCCTTGCGGTCAAAGTCAGACAACCCTCACATGACAAACACATTGCCTCTTTTTCACGATAAAATTCTCTCGCGACCACCTTATGGAAAATACACAATTCTCTACGGTAATTTTTTACATGCAGAGTAACCAGGGTCGTGGCAGGCCTGTTTGCTAAGTGTAGTGTGATCATTATAGTTCTTCATAAATTCACTCGCCTGCATGTTTCTGCCGCAATGAGCTGATAAGTCGATATAAATGTGTTGAAGTTGTTTGTATTCGTGTCTAATTGGCGTGCGCAGGAAGTGTGACCTGAGGGGTATAGGGTTCGTGTATCTACAAGGACAAGGACAACTTGGCACTTCATTATGCAATATCCGGAGAGAATGTGAAGTCATGACACCTGGCTCTTGGAAACGATCTTTAAATACTGCTCTGTAAGCAACGCGTTTCCTTTCAATTCAGCTTCATTCTATTCTTCAGCATTTCATTCATTTTCCTTTCCTCCTTTCCCATCTCTATTAGAAGTCCATCGCATATCGTTCTGTTTTTGGTGGTCCAAGACTCAAGTCCGGTTTACCGTACAACAAATTTGGAAGTCTTTCCAAATACTTCTCCTATATAAGACATTCATCTTCAAAATGTTGAGTAGCGTCTTGGTTGTCATGGTATTTATATACACGTCATTAACTTCACTCACGCTTTCTGTATTGATCCTTCTAGTACTTAAATTTGCCACCAGAGTAAGAGTCATAGAATGAGAGACTGATTGGCTAAAGTGGGGTGTTAGAATCACATTTTTAAAGTAGAGGCAAAAGGGACGCCCAAGAAGACTGGCATCCTTCGATCTTGTCCATTCCAGACAGCTACAGCAATCGGAGTCCGTTTCGTTGAATAAGTCCGCATTCTTAACACTGATGTTATATTTACAGTTCTCTCTGGAGACACGAACTTATCGTGCCAGAACGAAATATGCAAATACCTAAAAAAACCAACATCAAAACTGTTAGTTTAAAGTCATCTGCTCAGTCACGTACCAATATAGTGCAATCTAGCATGTATGACAAGATGAATGTATGGCTCACAATATCGGTTAGGACAGCGGTTCTCAACCTGTGGTATGCGTGTGAAATAAAAATATAAATTATCATTAAATATAAGCATATATGTATAGTTGTTTTCTCTATATGTTATGGAACACTCCATTAAATAAATTCCAATAACATCTATTTTTAATTAAACACACTTAAACAAAGCAATCAGCGTAGAAACGTTTATTATGACGTCACTTGACGATTTGCCATTATACATTCGGTTACTGCTATAGCTAATATCCTAAATTAAAAATAGTGTACGCCATTGCAAACAGTTGAGAGCCCCTGCGCTAGGATATTAATACCAATATTTCGGTCAGCGTAAAATACTATTTTCCAAAATATTCATTTTCTCAAACCTTTACATTTTAACTTTGCTCTGGAGTATGCCATTAGGAAAGTCCAGGATAACAGAAAGGGTTTGGAATTGCACGGGTTACATCAGCTGCTTGTCTATGCGGATGACGTGAATATGTTAGGAGAAAATCCACAAACGATTAGGGAAAATACGGGAATTTTACTGGAAGCATGTAAAGAGATAGGTTTGGAAGTAAATCCCGAAAAGACAAAGTATATGATTATGTCTCGTGACCAGAATATTGTACGAAATGGAAATATAAAAATTGGAAATTTATCTTTTGAAGAGGTGGAGAAGTTCAAATATCTTGGAGCAACAGTAACAAATATAAATGATACTCGGGAGGAAATTAAACACAGAATAAATATGGGAAATGCCTGTTATTATTCTGTTGAGAAGCTTTTATCATCCAGTCTACTGTCAAAAAATCTGAAAGTTAGAATTTATAAAACAGTTATATTACCGGTTGTTCTGTATGGTTGTGAAACTTGGACTCTCACTTTGAGAGAGGAACAGAGGTTAAGGGTGTTTGAGAATAAGGTGCTTAGGAAAATATTTGGGGCTAAGAGGAATGAAGTTACAGGAGAATGGAGAAAGTTACACAACACAGAACTGCACGCATTGTATTCTTCACCTGACATAATTAGGAACATTAAATCCAGACGTTTGAGATGGGCAGGGCATGTAGCACATATGGGCGAATCCAGAAATGCATATAGAGTGTTAGTTGGGAGGCCGGAGGGAAAAAGATCTTTAGGGAGGCCGAGACGTAGGTGGGAAGATAATATTAAAATGCATTTGAGGGAGGTGGGATATGATGACAGAGAATGGATTAATTTTGCTCAGGATAGGGACCAATGGCGGGCTTATGTGAGTGCGGCAATGAACCTCCGGGTTCCTTAAAAGCCAGTAAGTAAGTAAGTATTCATTTTCTCAAAGCATTATTTGTTCACAATTACACTTAGTATCCTTCAGAAAAACAAAACTGATACTAAATTGATATTTTGAAACTTCAGATCTTCCGTACAATTATATATACTGTAACAGTAGTTGTTTAAAATACATTTACTTTATAACATAATTGGAAGTGTAGATTCTGGTTGTCAGTTATACGATTTTTGCATCTGTATCATGATTCGTTGCCACACATTGCAATTAGTACGAAACTAACTTCCTAATACAATTTAAAAAATGTAAAATAAAAATAGGATTTTTTTTTTACTTTTATATTACCAATGCTTTTAAATTGATCGTTAATGTATGATATTTATTTCATTATGTTTTTTTTGTTTTAATACAAAGTGTCCAGTAAACCAGATCTCAGTTCATCGTCTTTTCTGGTTTTCATTACATGTGCGGCATACGTGGCATTGCAGGGATATCAAAGAGCCTTTATTATTTGTTCATACTACAGATCCAACAAGGTTCCTTTTCAGCAACATAAAGTACAACCATCGCCCTTAAGGGAATGTGCACGCTTCGACATCAATTCAATTCATCTCTAGTATTTGTGTCAGTAAATCCAGAACTATTATACTTACTTACTTACTGGCTTTTAAGGAACCCGGAGGTTCATTGCCGCCCTCACATAAGCCCGCCATTGGTCCCTATCCTGAGCAAAATTAATCCAGTCTCTATCATCATATCCCACCTACCTCAAATCCATTTTAATATTATCTTCCCATCTACGTCTCGGCCTCCCTAAAGGTCTTTTTCCCTTCGGCCTCCCAACTAACACTCTATATGCATTTCTGGATTCGCCCATACATGCTACATGCCCTGCCCATCTCAAACGTCTGGATTTTATGTTCCTAATTATGTTAGGTGAAGAATACAATGCGTGCAGTTCTGTGTTGTGTAACTTTCTCCATTCTCCTGTAACTTGATCCCTCTTCCAGTTCTATATAGACTTGTAACATTCCAAGTACCAAATCTCAAAACCTTATTCCTTTGCTGTAGTCGTGCCAGAGAATCAGTCCCATTCCGAGGCTTATTTGAAGGATTCGTAACAAGCTGTTTTTTACGGTGATGAGTTGTTAGCCCTTCGCCCAACTCCCAAGCTGGAGGACCACCCCTCATCGGCTGTCCACAACTGGTTATTCAATATATTCGCAGCTACCCTCCATATCTGGAGGCCGTCTCCTCGATCCGCAACCTGAGGACGCGCCATGCCGTGATGATAGGGACCCACAATACATGGCCAGAACTATTATTTTCAAATTAATACCGAAAACCGATGGTGTCGTTATAAATGTAAACATTACAATATCATAGGAATGACTGCGATCCCATCCCGAGATCTCGGATTGTAGGCGATTTCCTCAGCTTGACGCTAAATGTCAGCCCTTCACTTCGCAGCCACGTAATTTAGTAACTCTTGAGCCCGAGTTAAACATGGATCACATTACAAAGCGCTGGGAATAATTTCATGAATATTTCCTAATGTGAACATTTTATATTTCACGCTTCTACCAGCATTGTTCAGGCCTACACGGCGGTCCTGATATGCCACGGGTACAGGATCGTGTTGTATCATCTGTAGTAATCGAATCAAGGTTCTGTGTTGGTAATGAAGTCTAACAGGTGCGCCGCTCTCTCTCCTAATGAGACGCAGCAAATTAATCGTAAGCAAATTGTTATGATTGATGGCCAAGCAATCTCACTGCATGATTGTGCTGGAGCTGCGTCAGACTGTCCTTCTTCTTCTTCTTCTTCTTCTTCTTCCTCTTCTTCTTGTAAACTATCGAAATGAATGGTTTACGGTGACGGTTGTGGTTTTTTAACTTGCAGACCTGAAGTTCTATTGAGTAGATTACAGACAGAAGGAATGAAGTATTTTTAAGCAATCAAATGTTGTGCGATTAAAATAAAATTACAAACAATGCAATTTATTGAAGGAAGAGCAGGTCTTGCACAACGCTCCGTTCGTGAACCATCGTAAACCAACTGAGTAGCAAGGATTTTAAAACTCATAAAGAAAGCGGGGTTCAGTATGGAAATTCCCCATGCGCTTAATAAAAAAATCATTAAGCATGTGCACATTTTATTTGCCTTACGATGACAGCAGACCTGAGTCGTACTTGTGGTGGGTAAAGTCAACATTTCTGAGGGTTTTTCTCGCGGTTCTGCCGTCTCTCCATTTCAACACTCATCATAATTTTCACCCAGAACAGTGCGGCGTGATGCAGTGACTGGCGTGCAGATAAGGAGCCTACTATACTTTTGGTAAGGTTTGCTTGTAAGTGGTGCCAACTATTTAGGCTTAAGGACCCAGAGGAACCTTACCAAAAGTATAGTAGGCTCCTTATCTGCACGCCAGTCACTGCATCACGCCGCACTGTTCTGGGTGAAAATTATGATGAGTGTTGAAATGGAGAGACGGCAGAACCGCGAGAAAAACCCTCAGAAATGTTGACTTTACCCACCACAAGTACGACTCAGGTCTGCTGTCATCGTAAGGCAGATAAAATGTGCACATGCTTAATGATTTTTTTATTAAGCGCATGGGGAATTTCCATACTGAACCCCGCTTTCTTTATGAGTTTTAAAATCCTTGCTACTCAGTTGGTTTACGATGGTTCACGAACGGAGCGTTGTGCAAGACCTGCTCTTCCTTCAATAAATTGCATTGTTTGTAATTTTATTTTAATCGCACAACATTTGATTGCTTAAAAATACTTCATTCCTTCTGTCTGTAATCTACTCAATAGAACTTCAGGTCTCCAAGTTAAAAAACCACAACCGTCACCGTAAACCATTCATTTCGATAGTTTACAAGAAGAAGAAGAAGAAGAAGAGGAAGAAGAAAAAGAAGAAGAAGAAGGACAGCAGTTTACTGGTCGCCCAATAAAAAAGAAAGTCTCTTAGCTTTTTTTTAAATCACTGTTGTTGGCCATGTTCTTCATTTCTAATTCGGCCTGTTCCATATATATGGACTCTATAGTAACACGATGAGGTTGGCTGTAAAGGCTCTTCTAATAAGAGATATCTGAGATAGAAATTAACCAATAAATATGTACCCATAAGTGAAGAAAATAAAAAGCGATAAGAAGACTCCTGGACAAAGATTGCCGGTGGGAAATAAATATAACGTAATGTGCAGAGAATTATTACAGGAAAAATAATGGAGAAAGTATAGTTGTATTGTATAAATACACATGACGATTGTAGAGACACTGGACGTCTAAGAAACGGTGGCTGAATGGGATTGGAGCTGCTGTCTATGGCAAAGGAAAACAAGGAACAGAAGTAGATGGAACTTTTTCTCCGAAACCAGCTTGCTGATTTAGTTTTCCTGTTCACAGAAAATAGAAACGTCGAATTATAGCAGCTGGAAGGATTCTGGAAAATACACCTAGTTGCAATGCCAGTGCTAAGCTATGGTAATTCGTTTTCCAAGGACTAGGTTAGAGCGCTTCTCTATAAACTTAGTGAAACTATGATAAAGCATCAATATTGATTCTCAAACCACAAGTAAATTAATCTGGACTGTGAATCTAAGTCAAATTAATTTGCAGAAATTTATGTTAATTGATCGGTTTCACACCAGGAATGGGAAGAGGTCTGTCGGTGTGGTGAGGACATCTGTAAGGCAAAATACATTTTACAAAATTATGGATGAGAATAATGACTTACAAAATTGAATTTTGAGGCGGACAAGAAATGGCCGGTATATTTTGCCTGGAGTCCTTTTATTCAAGACAAGTTGCTACGTATTCTAACCTAAGACAGAGCCGCCTCACGAATCCATAACAAGCATTCCGATCTTCCTTAAGGGGAGGCAGAGGTGAATATTTCAAAATCCACAAAATTTATCCGATTTATTTGAAATTGATCATGGATACTAAGTATGTTATTAGTAATGGACATACCAAGTTTCAACTTTCTAAGTACAACAGTTCTGTAAATATTAATACGGTAATTTTATAAAACTTTATATCGTTTGATATAAAATGCTCCATGCACCATATTGTAAGAAATTTGCAATATTTCTTTTTATTTATATGTTCAGAGAAGGTATATAAATAATGATACGTATCAGTTTATTATGGGAATAATATAGTAATACAGTTATCTTGGTTTTAATTCCATACTTTAAAGGGAACAAAAATCAAAAACTAACATCGGAATATGAAAATAAAGATAATAAAAATGGAAAAAACCAAATTTTCATTTTTTGTTCAGTTGTGTTCGAAAATTTCACCTCTGCCTCCCCTTAAAATTCCACACCTGTGGAGTAACGGTCAGCGCGTCTCGCCGCGAAACCAGGTGGTCCGGGTTCGAATCCCGGTCGGGGTAAGTCATCTGGTTGAGGTTTTTTCCGGGGTTTTCCCTCAACCCAATACGAGCAAATGCTGGGTAACTTTCGGTGCTAGACCTCGGACTCATTTCACCGGCATTATCATCTTCATTTCATTCAGACGCTAAATAACCTAGATGTTGAAACAGCGTCATAAAATAATCCAATAACAATAACCAATTAAAAATTCACCATCCTATGCTGGATTTGAATCCTATGATCTCGAGTCCAATTGGAATTGGGAAAGTTGAGAATTCCTTATTACTTCCCACAAAGGATCCCAGATGGAAAGAGCGAGAAAATGCCTCTGCGGAGACCAAGTTGCAGGTGGAGAAGGCATATACAGTATTTAAATGCATCAGATACTGCTCTGTGCGTGACGACGTTGTTCTTAGATATCGAATGAAATATGCAGTTGCTATGCAGGACAGTATCGCATGACCGTCAGGCGCTCGACAGTATTATCAAACTTCCTCGCTAAAGTGAGTGTTTGCAGCTCAGCATTAATAACGTGTGTCCAAGCACTGACGGCTTTTATTAGTAGGGAGGCGTACCTTGAATTACTTTCTACATTTTACTTTATTTATTTATTTTTTTGTTAATTAAATTTTTAAATTAATAATTATTAAAAATTCCTTTACAACTTCCTACAGGTATTTTCCTGTTTTACAGATCTATTAGGGATGAAAAAAATAAAATGAAGAGATATGTAAAGTGTTCCACGATACAAGAGGTTCGTGTACCTTGAATCATACCCTCTTGTACCTCGGAACATTGGAACACAGGGAATATGTGGAAATATAGCTTTAAAACTCATAATAATTTTAAAAATGTATTGGCAGTTACACCCAAGAACTGCACGCATTGTATCTTCACCTGACATAATTAGGAACATTAAATCCATCGTCTGAGATGGGCAGGGCATGTAGCACGTATGGGCGAATCCAGAAATGCATATAGAGTGTTAGTTGGGAGGCCGGAGGGAAAAAGACCTTTATGGAGGCCGAGACGTAGATGGGAAGATATTATTAAAATGGATTTGAGGGAGGTGGGATATGATGATAGAGAATGGATTAATCTTGCTCAGGATAGGGACCAATGGCGGGCTTATGTGAGGGCGGCAATGAACCTTCGGATTCGTTAAAAGCCAGTAAGTAAGTTAGAAAACATATAACAAAGAACGAAATATTTACTTTCGGTACCAAAAAATTGTTTCCTTCACAGAACTTACACTTTGTAATAAATCAAACCGGAACTATGACCAGTGCTACGTAGCGGCTTTCTCTTCAATCTACTTCAGTTTGAAGCGGCTAGGTAGCAGCAAAAATCACAAACAAAGAAATGATTCAAGGTACTCTATGCTCAAGGTACAACAGTCTCCCCTACAATTCTCTTGTTCTGGAATACATGGTGCCATACTTAATTCAATTATAAAGCTGCAGCGGAACTACAATCAGTTCATAACTTTTAAGTAGAAGGATCTAACCCTCAATTCTGGGCAGATCTTCTGAGATGACAGGCAAACAACATGTTTAGGGATTAGATATACTCCAAATATTTCGTTTATAATATGAAAATTGCCCAAAAATTGGTTATTGGATGCTGATTTGTGTGTTGTGTTGTCACATACTCCAAAATTCACATGTCATAGAAATATGCTTCTAACAAGTTTTAAATTGTTTTCCGGATTTAATAGTATTTTATCTATATTCACACACTTTTCTAAAAAGAATAGCTATCCAGCTATGTTTTATTTGGATTTATTAGTAGTTGTTAAAGTTATTGACAAAAACAGTGATACTTCACTAAGAAAGATGGCTCTCGTTACGTTGTTATAGTATTTCAACAAAATCGTTTCATGCATCAAGGAATTATTGCATAAAAGTCATACATACATACATACATACTGTACACATATACATACATACATACATACATACACACATTACATACATACATTACTTACATACGTGATATGATATGATATGATATGATATGATATGATATGATATGATATGATATGATATGATATGATATGATATGATATGATATGATATGATATATGATATGATATGATATGATATGATATGATATGATATATTTCGTCACAGCACTTCTTTACATGTAATGGTGAACCTCACATTTCTGTATCCGGTGCCACCATTAACATATTATTACAATAAGACATTATTTGCAGTACACGTCTACACAAATACTCCCAATTACACTATGTACCTTTTTTGTTACTTGGTCAATCTCCCCTTCAGAATTTCTCCTACATTTAATTTGCTATTCTCTATTTGTTCATTAATCCTAATATATCTAATATTATATACTCCTTTCACACCCCCTATATCCTTTAACTACTATTCATTAAAATCTCAATTTCAATTTTTCTCTATATATTATCATATTGAATTATTTGTGCTATTTGTTCTTTGACCTTTTCTCCTATATTTCTCTTATATTCATTTACGGTTCCAACGTTCAAATGTTAGTACTAATTTTATGCTGTCACTTGTTCACTTCTCTTAACCCTTTCTCACTATTTTCACTCATTCCTATTTGCGCTCACTTTCACTTTCTCACTATTCCGCTTACACTTAATCCATTGTCACTATTCTCACTTCCTACAAATACTTATATTTTATTCTACACATCAGCTTATACACTTCCTCTCTCCCCTATACTTCCCGATCTTTTCCAGTTTCACTTTACTTGCACTTTTTGATCACATCCCCACATTTTTTTAAACATATCAAATACCTCTACTATATCCTCAGCTGTCGCAGGTTCTGACCTTTCTTTACTGTTCGTCTCTGGCTATTACATACATACATACATACATACATACATACATACATACATACATACATACATACATACATACATACAGTACAGTGCATACACATACATACATACACACATACAGTACATACATACATACATACATGCATACGCCTACAAGGCATTTAGCTCCATTCTCTATTATTATTTCTCTGTTTGTTGCAGTAATGACAGTCACAACTAGCACTGCTCTTTTATTTCGTAATTCTGCGCTCCTGCAAGTAGGTTATAAGTTTTGTTGCAGCAAATCTCCGCTTTGTTCCAATTATATTCGTAATTAACTACACAGCAGAATTGAACATCATGCGTGGTGGAGTTGTATCCTTTCAAAAGTACGTGGGTGGGTGCATTAATTTCGCCGGAGAAGCAGCTGGTGCACGACACCGTGCCAGATTATTTCATCTTGATCGATTACTACCGAAGTGCAGTACGATTTTCTCTTCGATACCAACAGAGTAGCGTACCTTTCAGTTCTCAGTGACTGTATTATGACGGTGGGATCCGTACCAGCTACTACCAGAAGAGAACTCCAAGCAAGATTCGTGTGCCATCTCATCAACGTTAAATTTCTATGCTAGATTACCTGCTGCACTGTTAATAAATGACTACATTACTAACACCACGACCACCAGCACTTTTAAAGGATCAGCACCCTTGGTACCTGTGCAAGGGATGTAGGGAAAGGAAGGGACACCTCTTAACTTAAGTGATTTCCTTGGCGTTTATCTAAATGATTTACCTATAGGGAGTACAATAACACTACAATTATTTATTTGGTAAGATATACAAAATATATTTAATTTCAGCTTAAGATATACAACTTCTAATCCGCTTCTTCGGTACCTGTAGTTGTATATATTGTAAGTGAGCACTTCACGCCAGTCGGGTCTATGGACGTGATACGCCAGCCTGGATTGACACTGAATTCGCCGCTCATTTGTATGCGCGGGAAGTCACGAAGCGAGACAGAAAAACTGACAACAACGTGTCGATACCAACTTGAAAACAAATACTGTCCCTCTCTTAATTTAGTGGTAGTCCCTCACGTGAATTTCAAAAGCACGCTGTTTCCATTTCAAGCATGCTGATTGTGAACTAGCAGACACAATTCTCTGTGGAGTGGAGGTGCAGGAGAAATTGCTTCGTTATCTTAAATAGACATAAAATACATATTTTATACATTTTATATCTCATCAATTTTAACAATTTTATTTATACAATAAGTGACATCTAACAAAAATGTAACATGAGTTACATGTATTAATATTCACATTTTATAAATTTTCATTTCATTTTTCGGCAAAACAAATTAGACAAATTATTTAAATTAAACCTTTTTCCATTATAGGTTTTCATTACATAAAACTCATGATTGATCATTCAACCATTGTTATGCATATTACTGTGTACAACTTAATGGACTTATGTTTAGATTTCGTCAAACTTTTGAACATCTGATGATGGCATACAAGCGAAAACGTTCATGAATCTCTTTTTCAAGATGTATTGGCAAATAATAAATTTGCAAGTTGATAAATCATATGATTGAGCATTTGAATAAATTTATTCTCTCGTTCTTGGTGCTTCGATACATTCAAATAGAAAGAGAGGAAATAAACATGCCTTTGTTGCAACAACATGTTGGGAGGATGGGGACCAAACATGATATGGGTGAATATCTATGTCTTTGAGTTGCACTCACGGAACTGAAATATATAACAGTATAAGAAACAATAGACAAACACGGGGAGGTAGGTAGGTAAATAGATAACAAGGAGATAGATAAGTGGTTATTTATTATCAGCCTATGAAAGAAACCTCTGAATTGATATTCATATAGGCATAAAAATAATTGTTGATATAGGAAAGGAGAAAAGAATTGATTATTAAATTCTGGCGCGGGGGAGCGAACTATGGACTTTTCTGTATGACAGAGATATACTGTAGGAATATTTTGGGCTGCATACATATATACGCGACATGAAGTACTTCATTCGAGCAGTCGGCCTGGATGACGCAGTCGGTAGAGTGCTGGCCTTCTGTACCCGTGATTGCGGGTTCGATCCCGGCCCAGGTCGATGTGCTTAAATACGACAACTGGCATGTAAAAGAACTCCTGCGGGACAAAATTCCGGCACACCGGCGACGTTGATATAACCTCGGCAGTTGCGAGCGTCGTTAAATAAAACATAATTGAAATTAATTATTTCAAGCACGTGTATTAAAATTGGCTCTGCTGTGTTGATAGCGTGGAGAATGAAAAACCAAGGAGGGAATTTATCGCTACATCAATATTGATATGGCGGCATTACCGTTCCAAACAAGCGACGCTGCTGTTAACATTCAGCCGCTTGGTATTTCCACCCCATCTGCCCTTCATTATTCCTACGAGTTCACCAAACTGAGGAAATTAATTTCTGTTGCGTTGTATATAGGCTAAGTGATGGGTCGACAGTTCAGAGGAGTTCGACCTCCAGGCTCGGTATTATCTCAAGAGGAATAAGTTGGGATCTGTATTGCCTAATAAATATGAATACAGAATTAGTTGGTGAACATAGCCCATTTCTGAAATGCCGAGAATGCAATGCAATGCATTCTGGAAACATCACAATATTGCAAATCATATTATAAAACTCACAAAAAACCGGCAATTCATTTGTAAAAGGCTAAGGAAATTGTTTTATTGAATTATCTCTTGCATATGTTATGTTACTGTGTTAAATACCTTACTACAGACCATATGTTTCCACAAATGTTTTCTTGGACGTAATAATTTTAATACATTTGATTAAGGCCCATTCACAATTAAAATTAACGTAAGCGTTAACTTAAGAATATAAACGGTACGGTAAAATCAAGAAGTCATACCATCATTCACGATGGGAACATAAACATAACAGCAAACATACTTGGTAACCATGGAAACATAACAACGACGCCATTTCCTCATATTCTGTCGTATACTTCAGCGCTCCACGATTGTGTTCTGTTTGCAAATCACGTAAGCATGAGCATGAAAGTTTGGAGTTTGCAAACTTTCATGTTAACGTCTTACGGTAATGTTTATGTCAATGCTTATGTGAATAATTGTGAATGATCCCATTTGGTAGCATGGGCGCAAACTTCTGTGTTTATGTTACGGTTATGTTTAATTTCATTGTGAATGGGCCTTTACAATTCCAAGACATCGCTAGGAAAAATTCAATCAACTTAAATGTAATCAATCCTTCAGGACAGCGGTAATTAGCACAGTGCAACCTCGGACTAGCGTCTCTTACCCGCGGATAAGACATTGCACTGGCATGCGTCCGTGGCTGCTTCCTCTCTCTCCCTTCTGCATGACGCGACTGCGCATATTGCGATACACTTCTTGCGCGTTACCCATTTCAGCGAGAGCTGACGACCACTGGTTTAAGACATAGGGGAAGAAACGATAGCGCCAAGTAAGTCGTATTTTGTTTCTGGGTAAGAAGTAGCATAAGTGCCATAACATGCAAATATCTGCCATAACACAAATTTACTACACGTTTCATTCATCAAAGAGTAATAACAGAATTTTCTGTGTTTCCTTATGTGAGTAGGTACGAAGATCATAGTAGCAATCAATAAATGAAAGTAAAGTGGGCTTTATTTACACTTGTGAATGTGGTGAGAATGATGAGGTTGACTATGGCGTTTGTGAACTAGGGTGAGGAAAAGAATCAGAAGAAAGAAAGTCTTCATAGGCCTATGTTGACAATAACATAAGATAGTACATATTATCTTGACTAAGCTTATTACACTTTTACTACGTCACACTACTTTTGACCAATAAAACGGTACGAAAGGACGTCTTTCAACCAATCATGGCTGCGCTTATCGCACAATTTTATCGCGTTCCTAGCATTTGTTTAATTTTATCGCGTCCCTAGCATTTGTTTAGTTTTATCACTACCCTAGCATTTGTTTCTTTGTTTGCCAACATTTCAAACTGCACTGGTCTGGACGTCAAAAAACAGAAAATTACAAACCACTCCAGTCGATGCACAGCACTTTCAAATATGACTCGCATTGGCATTCAAGAAAAAGAATTAATAAAGATCACTGGTCATAGCTATGCATCTTCCCTGAAACCCTATTTACAAATAAATGATGAGCACCATTCAGAAAACCTGAATAAGTTGAGGGATACACCATGTACATCAACGAGTTCACTTCTTTTACGCACACGTCTAATATAATATCAACTGAACCACCATCCACTAAAACATTCAAATTTGAAAACCGTACTTTCAATAATTGTTCCTCTTAAAATTGTTCATGTTAATTTTTCATTTCATCATCGTTAATTAAAACTTTTCTTGTTTCTTTCATTCTCCATAATTAAAACTTTTGTAACACTTGTTTATATTATTTAGGTTATGTTATAGCTTCTGCTATATGATATTATGGATGGTCACGTATCAGAGATTGTTTAATATTAAGATTTATTGAAAATCATGTGTCAAGTGACGTTGATTACTGGGATCGGGATAAATGAAGTGGAATGCAACTGTTTTAATAAAAATGAAACTGAATCAACAAAGCCTTCTTGACCAGTAACCGTCCACAGAGTTCAATGAACATTCCATAGTTGGCACAACTGATAACAAGAAAACATAATCATAAAACACTACTGCCATCTAGCGTAATGTTGAGATGGTACAATAATACATTTGAAGACAGTTGTATTTTCGTGAGTCAATTAATATTTTATTGTATTGGAGTACTTTGTTCCTTCTAATCTTTATATAGGTACTTTCTTCTAATCGTGTAATAGTCAATTAAATCCCACTCGAGTTTTGATTTTCTCTAGATGAATCTGCTCGTTTTGCACTCGTAGATTTTATCAACAGTAATCGCACTAGACGTTTTGATTTATCTAGAGAAAATCAAAACTCGAGTGGGATTTAATTGACTATTACACGATTAGAAGAAAGTATATAAAGATTAGAAGTAACGAAGTACTCCAATACAATAAAATATTAATTGACTTACGAAAATACAACTGTCTTCAAATGTATTATTTTACCATCTCAACATTACAAATATTAAGCTAGATGCATGCTAGATGGCAATAGTGAGCAATGCCTTCTCGTCGAGAAGTTCTCGATCTATATACACGATGGCAATGTTACTAGTCAAGAAGGCTTTGTTGATTCAGTTTCATTTTTATTAAGACAGTTGCATTCTACTTCAATTATCCGAATCCCAGTAATCAACGTCACTTGACAGATGATTTTCAATAAATCTTAATATTAAACAATCTCTGATACGTGACTATCCATAATATCATATAGCAGAAGCTATAACATAACCTAACTAATATACACAAGTGTTAGAAAAGTTTTAATTAACGACGATGACATAAAAAGTAAACATGAATAATTTTAAAAGGAATAATTGTTGAATGTACATTTTCAAATTTGAATGTGGTTGGTGGTTCAATTGATGTTATGTTGGACGTGTGCGTAATAGAAGTGGAACTCGTTGATTTAGGCCTACATGGTGTATTCAACTTATTCAGAATTTCCGAATGAATAATTTTAAAATGAATAATTATTGAATGTACAATTTTCAAATATGAATGTGGCTGGTGGTTCAATTGATGTTATATTGGACGTGTGCGTAATAGAAGTGGAACTCGTTGATTTAGGCCTACATGGTGTATTCAACTTATTCAGGATTTCCGAATGGTGCTCTTCCTTTATTTGTAAATCGGATTTCAGAAGATGCATAGGTATGATCAGTGATTTTTATTAATTCTTGTTCTTGAATGCCAATGCGAGTCATATTTGAAACTGCTGTGCATCGACTGGAGTAGTTTGTAATTATATATATATATATATATATATATATTTTTTTTTTTTTTTTTTTTTTTTTTTTTGACGTCCAGACCAGCGCAGTTTCAAATGTTGGCAAACAAAGAAACAAATGCTAGGGACGCGATAAAATTAAACAAATGCTAGGGACGCGATAAAATTGTGCGATAAGCAGCCATGATTGGTTGAAATACGTCCTTTCGTACCGTTTTATTGGTCAAAAGTAGTATGACGTAGTAAGAGTGTAATAGTTAATAGAATCAAAACCTCTAGTGAGATTACTGTTGGTAATACAAATTCCATAATGGTGACATATACATTATAGGGCTATGTATTATATGAACGCTGTATATATATATTGGCCTTTGTGTGTATATATATATAGGGTTCAAGTACCCTACTGGAGGGATTTCGTTCATATTGAGTAGGTAATTATCCGTTAATTTTCCTAGAAAATTTAATGACTTTCCAGTATTTTGGTGAAGTTTCAGGACGTGTAAAAAACTTAGTGTTTGGCTTGAAATTATTTCTTTCTAAAGGTATTTTATAAGAAATTACTCAAATTCTGCATTGTAAGTACAGGCAAGTAAAACTGGCTGTAACCGGCTTCTCGTCAATCGTGTATAAGAGAAAGCGAATCTCGTAAATAATCACGTCTCGGCCGCTATCGGAATTAATTCGGCCATATTTTAGTGACGACGCATTCTTGACAAATGAGAGGGGCGACCAGCTGCTCGTAAATGGGAGAAAGATTTATCCTTTAATTAAACCCACATGCCTTATTATTATGATTGCTGAATACAAGCCCTCTCATATTTCAGTAATTCATGAGAGCCAAATATCTGTATTACAAACTTTTGTCTGGACAAAAGTGTAAACCTTTCTAAGAAAATAATAATCACATATCTATATAGCATTAACATAGAACGAAAAATTAATAATACTGATTACTTTCCTAACCAAGCATTCATTCATAGTGTTCTGCACAAGGGCAGGTCTTTCACTGCAAACCCACTATTCTCCGATCTTTCATATTTCCCGCCTTCCTCTTAGTCTCCGCATATTATCCATGTATCTTAATGTTTTGTATCTTCATCTGACATTTTCTTTTCTCTTTTCACCATTTCTTCCATTGCATCCTTCAGTAGGCAGTTTCTTTTCAGCCAGTGGTCCAGTGGTCGAGCCACTTTCTTTTCCTCTTCCTGATCAGTTTCAGCATTATTCTTTCTTCACACACTCTTTCCAACACAGCTTCATTTATTATTCTGTATATCCATTTCACACGCTCCATATCCATATTTCAAATGCTTCTATTATCCGTGCATTTCGAACTGGCGGAACAAGGTCAATAAATGGACTGCATTTGCCACGTGTGCTCACCCCAAGCCTGGAACATTATCCTCAACTAAAGTCAGCTGGGACAGACGGAATTACCAGTGCTTCAGTTCACAGTTTTCGGTTCAGTGACTCGTGCGTGGTTTGTACTTTTGTACGTAACCTTGATCAGCCAGTTCGAAATGTACAGATAATAGTCGTTTCTATTTACTTCGTCATAATGTCCATGTTTCTGTCCTATACAATTCCACACTCCACGCCAGTTACGTCAACTGATGCCCATAGGCGCAAGCGCGCGCTTTAGAGCCCAGGAGAGCCTGAGCGCTTTACAGCGGAAAAGAAAGAGACAGACGAGTGAGGTAGTATATGCCGCTTGGTCGAGCTATATTCAGGGATGGCCAGCACTGATTCAATGGATAAAGGGAAGACAACTTATTAAAACTGTATCCATGTTAATTTTAAGATTTGTCTGAGAAGTATAAGTGCATTGTAAGGATGTAAGTTTTAATTTTAATGATCATTTTTCACAAGTTTGCTTTTTATTCAAAAGAAATATTTTCTCAACTTCTTTCACAGAAAAGTGAAATTTTCATATAGAGTAAACTGGGGTCTGTTGGACAGTCGGGCATGTTGGACACTCTGTACTTCAACGTGTTACCTCGCCACTTGTGGGCATCACATTCTGCTAAAGTCAATGACGGAAGTAGCCCCACCTGTATCTTCTGAGAAAAACCCTTTATTACAGCAACAATAACAGAACTGTTTCGAGGATTTTTTTATGATTGAGTTCTGAAAAAGCAATATTATCACGGATTTTGATTTTGTAATTGATTATTTACTATGTTATTTCATTATAATCAGATTAGAGAAACCTTAGTACTGAGAAAATAAATCTTAATAATAATAATAATAATAATAATAATAATAATAATAATAATAATGGTAACAATAATAATAAGGATAATAATAATAATAATAATAATAATAATAATAATAATAATAATAATAATAATAAACCTGAGTCATTGTTCTGTGTCTGAGATCATAATCAGCTGAACACTTCGAAAGGAAAGTACAGTAGAAGTTGGAGTTCAGCGTGGTGGACGTTTGGCACGTAATGAAGCTGTGTTCCTCAATAAGAGAACTCGAAGCAAAATGTATCGTGTTGCATCTGGTCCATATCAACATTGAACTATGAATTTCCACTTATCATCCTTTCATTAGGAGAACTCCGCCTCGCAAGTTATCCATCTCAGACATGACATTATTTACTCAACCGATTGAGTGGGAGCCCAGAAGGCTGATCATGCCAAAAGCAATTAACCAACATAGAATGAGATGTCCATTACTTTATAAAGCATTAAAAGAATACAGTATTTTCTTCTTGTGAAGTTAATTTACCTCTATAGGCCTATATGTCAGTGATACGATTATAAAAGAAGCATCACGATGTATGTATCTCGGAAGCATGGACAAAATTCTGGAGTTAAAAAAAGTTGTATTTGAAAAACGTACATTATGAAACGAAAAAAAGAATGCAGTCAAATGTAATTAACACATTCGTCCTGATTTCTCTTCTTCACGATTTAATCACATAGACAAATATTATAACAGCTTTCCAATGAAATATGGAAAGACAAATTCTTGGAATCAGCTTGAACGAAAGATAGAGGAAAATTATAGGGTTCCAGAACGCAATGTACACCAACAGAGGTGTCGTAATAAATTCAGATGGATTGTAAAACTTCTGATGAAGCATTATACACTGAATTTCTGACCGGAACGATGGCTGACAGCTACAGACTGTATTTCCGACTGCACTACGGAAATGGTTCATATACAAGGTGCTCTTCCGTTAGTTTCCGTATCTGATGATGATTATGATGTAGATGACGACGAAATTAGCCCGAGGACCAAACGCGGAACGATAGCCAGCAATAGTGATGGGTTGAGGAAAAACCCGGGAGAAAACCTCATTCAAGTAATTTATTTCAGTCAAGATTCGATCCCGCGCCCACGAGCTTCGCAATCAGGCTTGCTGACACTACTCCGAGAAGTGCACATGCACTGAAATTACGGGTGTAGCAGCACAAACGAGTTAGTGGCCCAGATGTTAGTAGCTGGCTATGACTGAATTGTCAGCTTGCATTAGAGCTCTGAGACTGTCACAAAACACTTCGGACTGCCCTCCCCCTGTTACATCTACAGCTTCGAACCCCAGCTTCCGTTATTTTTTACACTCAAAAATTCTCCATGTGGGCTATTCCATCTCAAATCGACCGACATATAGAGAAAATTGACCTTGCAAATTTTAAATACAATGAAATTTTTTCTGTCCGTTGACAACTGTGATACAATACTTTGTGCAAAGTTTGAGGCATCAGAACTTCATAGTGTTTAAATTAATAATATTTAAATTTATCGTATTTTCATAAAATTAAAAACTTTAAACTGTTGCGGCTCCGAAACCCTTTCACCCAATGATCAAAATCATGGTTTATTTTGATGCTGAAAAGTTAAAGTTTATATTGACATGTAAACAGTTTTTCTTACTTTTTATGGAAATGGAGAAATTTAGATTTTTCTTAATTAAGACGCCTTTGCCCACGAAAAAATATTTTTAAAATATATGGTTAGATTCCGCATTGAAAGTACAAATAAACACTATTTTTTACTGGTGGGACGTTGATAAGAAAGTATTGAAAATATCAAATAAAGAAAATAAATAGTACGCGCGTGAACTAACCAGCTGACTGTAGGTAGTCGAGAGTAGAATGCCAGGAGACAAACAAGTGATGTGTCGTCTAGCAGTCATGGCTGGGCTAGCTTTATCACAAGTTTTCATAAAATGACGCCCAATGCTTATCTTCATCTCTCGGCCAGTGCGAGCTGTGTTGCGACTTTCAAGTCCAGGCGTGTGAAAATAATTGATTTAATACCCTCGAAACTTATTGCCGAGCTACTAAGCAAACAATGCCGAATTCCTCTTAATAATGCAAGGCTTTTTTTCAATATTTTTTACATTTTTACAAATTGGCAAAAAGCCTAAACGTAAGTAAAATCAGATTATCTGTCTCTTTCTATACAATAAAAACAAGGATTACTTCTTATCATAACCTACCAAATGTCAGCTTCAAAATGAGCTCTCGTTCAATGTTCTGCAGTAAATGGTTCCAGAGTTCTGAGCGCTGAAAGAGGCTTGTTTTTATAAAATACGCTAAATTTGTCGTTCAATAGTACGAAAACCGTTTGACTTTCGATAGTATATTTTTGAAAATGCACTCCCCTCAGCACCTTGTATAAATAGGGAAAAAATTGGAGTATTAAAAAAATGCGAGGTTTTTTACTGATCGATTTCATATGGAATAGCCCATGTGATACCCGAGGGTTCGCTGTACGCGTAGCTCAGGCAGCCGAGTACAGATTTAATCTTGCAGTGCGTCATTGGCGCCGATGTTGCAAACGAAACCAGGAATTGTGCAAAACACGAAATGGTTGTTATTATTTGTCATCACGTAATCCCCTGATTATGTCTGCGGAATCCATCGCTTCCTTACACAATTCTGTCTTCTTTCTTCCCGATTTCCTTGCACGAAGCTCATTATCTGACCCTCCCAGCATACCACATGCCTCTTTATCACTGTTTCTTTATTGTACCGCCTGTTCGATATTCATGGCACATCGTAGTTTGCATGTCTCCGGTTCATGACTTGGAAGCTATACCATTAGGCGTCTGCTATGGTGTTATAATGAAATCTCAAGTTACTAGCCTAAACATTTTAATTTTATTCATCGTTTAATATGCAATATTATAAATTTATTGAAGTGTTTATATCTCTCTAACAAGAGTTCTCACACTGCTGTAGGGTACGAGTATTCTTCGAAGTTCAGGACTCCCAGACGTCCCGGTTGAGCCGGAACAGTCCCGAGTTTCTAACATTTCTGCCCCTGTACCGAAAGAGCGTCCGGGACGCCAAATATGCCGGTTTTCCTATGAAATATATAGTAATCGACATTCAACTGAATGAATTTCTACACTCAGCGACAATGTGTCAGTATGAGCATTTTGTCTTACTTATGATGGCTCAATAGAGGGTGTATGAACTCTCTTTGGACTGCGAGAAGAATAGTCTCCAAGTAAACACAATTACAGAATTACACGAGTTAATCTCCAAACTGAAGAAGAGGTTCGCTCATCAGACAAGTATCGTTATTTCATCAAGCACCAGTAGTCATATGACGTAACTCTTACTGAGTGTTGACCTATTATTTCATTTAGACCTATTACTGATACATATATACTATCGCAAATGTAAGTTACTCTCTGTCTTTTATTGTACTGCAGTTTGTCCAAAATTTTCTTTGTACTTCACCCAAAATTTTCTAGAGTGTCCTGGTTTTAAATCTGGGAGCCCTAAAGAAGTAAAGTTCTGTAATCTTCCTGATCAGACTCAGATTTGCGTGCGATGAAGTCATAGGCCTATGAATGCCTACCTATTAGGCCTACCCCTGATTACATATAGGAACTGTATATCAGACTGGCCATTTTCGTGTTATAAAATGGCAACCGATAAGAAAGAACAATCGCTAGGATCTCCATTGTCGAAAATGAACTTTTGGTAACGACCGCTAGATGGAAGTATAGTTGCAAGGTATTACTCCAATGCAATTCCATTAGGGTTATAACGTGATTTCTTTTGTAGTCGTTAGATAGCAGCATACAGAAATTAATATGAGTTGTCTTGAAAGTGCGTTTGGCTGATCAATCTATTGTACGTGATCAGGGCTAATACTTACATTGACTTTTGTGTTTTCTTCTTTACTACTACTACTACTACTACTACTACTACTACTACTACTACTACTACTACTACTACTACTACTTCTGCTGCTATTGCTATTACGCACTCAGTATTTGGGCTATGACTAAAAAAAGAGCAGCATTCCGGCTACAAATCTAGCGAACCTGGATTCAATTACCGGCAAGGAATCACTCTCTTTCATAAAGGTGGGTATTTCCTCACTGTTTTCAATCATTCCATACTTCCTTTCTTAAACGGTGACTCTGCATTATGGTATACTCATCACATTGCCAAGGACACTCGTTCGATGTAAATAATGTTTTTCAGTCTAGTCCTTACGAAAGTAACTGTCATGATAATGTAAGTCATAATAATAATAATAATAATAATAATAATAATAATAATAATAATAATAATAATAATAATAATAATAATAACAATAATAATAATAATTTGATTTCTTTCTCCAAACCATGCTACACTTACATTTTTTGAAATATCTTTGTATTGTTTTTCGAAAAGGAAATTAATGAGTTCTTTTATTCAGAAATATCGTATCCTGCAGTAAATTTGTTTTGCATTTCATCTGTGAAACGTAATATATTATAGTAATATTGTAGTTTTGCAGCATAAAGGAAATCCAATTAGTTTACAAGCCCCCTGGCATACATGAAAGTAATGATGGATATAATGGACGCCGTCTCTTATTTCCGAACATTCTCTTGTTTGTTTGAGATGCCCACGCGCACTTCAAAGAGAAAAGGAGGGTCATACAATTCTGGGGTACTCTACAAGCTGATCTGTTTTGCTTCTGGAAACCCATCTCTGACCAACAGCACTTGTTCAGATTCCATAGAAGGCAATTGTTCCGCTAACAGACCGCACAGTTTCACCATGGCAACGGAACAAAATATTGACGTGTCTTTGTGTGAATATCAGTTTTAATGTTCCCTTCCCCCTGCACTCCTTGAAATTATCGTTGTCCGTCCGTGTGTTGAGTCGCATTCAAATTGTTTCTATGAATATTCAAGCCAGCCTATGCTTTTATTTCTGTGTTAATCTCTTTTCCTTCAGAGAATGTAACGAACAAGATAAAAGTTCTGATTTAATTGTGGCCAGATCTCGATGTTTGTGTGACAAAATGAACTTTTCTCTTATTGTTCACATATACATGTATGATCAATAAGGAGCGGATTCCTATGTAATTAAATATTATTTTTGCGTGTGATAAAACACAATTAACAAAGTTAAAAATTCCTAACATGAAGTTTCAAGTTTAAAACCTGAATTTTATTTCACATAAAAACACATATTTTCACAAAAAAATTATGTAAATACATTATTTTCAAGAAAACTATTATAAACACATAAATCTTGGAGTTTTTTTACTTAAATAATTTTTTACAAGAACTTTTAAACATTTTAATAGCAAATCAATTATGTCACTCAGAAGTACGTTATCTTTTTAAGAATTCTTGGTTGCTTTGTGTTTCTAAGCGCTGTGTTGTGTATCGTGATCCATTTTTGTAATAGTATCGCCTCAAGTTCTGAGAATTGCTAGGCAGCATATCAGTGTTATTATTAGAGAGTAAATTAACATGGACAAGAAGGAGATATCTTGCAACACATAATTAGGAATGTTTATTGTTGCTGAAGATGATTTCATTCCACGCTTTGTTTGTGAAACACAACAGATAAGAGCTTGGGTATAAACATTATTTAATTTAAACAAATCTCTCGCCTCTCGCTCATGTCAATCAAGTAAGGCAATACGTCTTGTTGTGATTCCCTGTTATCGGGCTTCGTCAATCGATATCCTTCAAGATATACTGAAAGATGGTTTTTTAAAAACGATTTGGCTTTCCTATTAGCAAATCTAAGCTTTTTGTGTGACGCCATGAAAACTCGAAACATCCAAAAACCTGTTGTCTGAAACAGGGAGGTGCGTGCCGTGAAAATTAAACTAGACTCGCTACCAGGTTCAGAAATAGGCCTACAAGTACTAAGGAACAAATTCTAGTATGTGTTTGGGAAAAACAGTGTATATAAAAAAATGTGTAAAGTTGCTCAAGTATTGGAGGGTGTGCCTGTAGATGAAATTGACGGTGTTTGTGTTTGTGACATTCCTCTCTTTAAATATGCACGTCTGACGTCCTGTGATGTGGAAAGATCGTTTTCACAATATAAGTCGTTGTTCATAGATAATCGGCATGCATTTGTGATGGAGAATTTGGAGCTGACCTTTGTTGTTCACTGCAATTCTCGGCCAACTACTAGCACTCAAGTGTGGTTGGTGAGTACCTAGTAACATTTTTTTCCAAGCTAAGTAAGGTATTTTTGTCATATTTAAAACAAAATATTTTTAGCAAATATTTTCGTACTTTAGCACATAAAAAATAAATATATTTAAAATTTTAAGCACATAAAAATCCGCTCCCTAGTGATCAACAGAAGCAGGGATTGTTGTTTTGTTTAGTCTTTTAATCACAATGATACTATTTTTGTTAACATTTATCTGTATTGAAATTGAAATCATAATTCTGCAATGCTTGGGAAAAGTGGCATAAGTCAGTTTCCACAAATATTTTTTATTAATTTATTGACAACTTACGGAACATCTGCTCGCTTGGGAAAACAGACATAAGTATTAATAATTCATACAGAAGAAAATCAAATCGACATAAACCAGTGTGAAGACAATTGTTTTCCTTCGCCTGTAAGATTAACATTTTTGACTTGTGCTATTTTTCCCGAGCACTACAGAATTATCGTGGACACATATACAGTACATAGAAAAAGATGCAGTTCAGCTTGCACAGTTTTGATCAGAGAAGACATTGCAAATATTGTAGCACTGCACTCAATTTATTTTTAAAATCCTAGTTCACATATGTAGGACCTAACAATATAGATCGACTTATTTGCCTGTGCTAGTTGTTATTAATTGAAGTAAGACTGTTTCTACACATGAAGATTATATTTTACGATAAATGGAAGAAATCGTAATACAAAAAATTAAAAATATGAAGAAAAATCATATTGATCCCACTATACAGTATAATATATCTTTCTGCAACAAATTAACCAATAATTTTATTGGAAACAAATTGTATTTTTTAAAATTGTATTGCTTAAGGTCATTGATTGTAACCGAAAAATTATCATATAACATCGTAATTATTTACATCGTATATATAAAATAATTACTAAAAATGATAGCCAATTACATCACGAAGTTAAGAATAACCACAACAATACATTTAAAAATACATAATAAACTGAATTGTCTCTAGTAATGTCACGAGAGGTCTGAGATTTGCTGATAAATCTCAGACCTCGAGTGACATTTATTAAGACTATTTCGTGAATAAAATAAAAATGTAAATAATATATCCCCAAAATTCGATCACAAAATGTTAATAATTGTTTATTAACGAATACTTAACCTATTCAGACATTGTGAATTTGAAATACTCGTAGATTAATATCGATTACTGCAATAAAGAAATTCGATGTTATTATTCAGTAATGCCAATTGCGAAAAGCGAAATACAGGTTTAACGGTGTTAATTACATGTACTACACTTTTCTCTTATTATTATAACATAAATACATTTTCATTATCTGCTGAAATCATGATTTAATTTAACAGTAACAGTGGGGACAGCTATATACCAATGCTTATGTATTCACAGCGAGACATGTTGCTACACAGTGAAGCCATCTCTGTATAGATAGGCCTAATTAAAACACGAATTTTATTACGCCATACGGAAGGCAGTTTGATCAAAGACCTTATTATTACTATGCAAGGTCTTTGGGTTTGATATGCGATGATGTTACATAAATTTGAACATCTGACTTTCTATTAATTGTTTCATTTCATTCACAAAATACAAATTTTATAGGCAACTTATAGGTTATGTTACCTGTGGGAGCAGGACCAATGTCAGCTGTGTCTTATTTCGACCGTTACAATCAGTACTACACGAAAGCATTTTTTATAGCTCGACAAACGCATTCTCGCTGTAGTGTGTAACGGAACTAAAGCTGCATCTACACAGTTCAATATTCCAATCGCGTATGCGTGCAATCTGGGAAGAATATTGAAAGAATCAAGTTTAAAAGGTACGTTCAATTAAGATGCATGAAGATTTTGTGTCTACATGGTGCGCCGTTTTGAACGTCGTCTTCACTGCGTAAATATATTAATTAATATTAAATATCAATCTTGCATTCATTGTTTTAAAGTTGAAAGAAAAGTTTAACCGTGTAGTTGCATCTTAATGTATTCATGATCATCAATTCACGGGGAAACAGTTGGCGACAACGACTAAACAAAAGAACGACCATGCGATAAATTGATAGCGATAAATCTAGCTGCAAAAACTATCGCAAAGTGTGACTGTGATTGGTTGGAATTCAAAATTTCATTACACTTCATTGGTCGAACATGGTATGACGTCATATAAACGAAATAGTCAATGAAATTTAATAGAGTGCTTAACGGTTGCCTGATTTATCTGTTAGGGTACGAGCGACAAGAGACGATGGGTTGGTGACTGAGTGGATGTGTATGACCACAAGTAACATATATATAGGGCCTCTTGTTTTCTGCACATGCGCAGTGTTTTGTAAGCGGAATTTATTTCCGTATCTGTAGTGCATCTCTTGTGAAAACTACGTTTTTCCTATCTATTCTAAATACTTTTTTTTAAAGAACTCTTATTTCCGTGTCCGGCAGTCTCCTGTTCCATCACCGAGATCTCTCTGGCCACTGTTACTCGTGAAGCCTATAGTGGTTACTCGTCCTTTCATACAATCCTCAACGTGAGGAGGAGGATACATTCTCTGGAATGTCTTTCCAGCATTTGCTCTTATTAGCGTTTTCTTTGCCTGTTACTGCTCAGAAAATTACAGACCGAATAATCATCTGGTTATACACTACCTAACAGTTATTTTAACTTTTTCTTGTGTAATTCATATAATGAAAAGTAGGGGAGACTGTGGAAAATCAGGAATATTAAATATGAACACTGTTGCAATGTCCGCTCACGGAATGAAGTAGCTCTCCTTGAATTCGACACGCCAAATCTCTTGTCACGCCGACAGTTGCAACCGACCAGGTGAAGAAATGGTCCGATTAATGTCCATTCGATTGACTTTTGAAATCTTCATGATTATATTGCCATTATGAATGGAGTCTCTAGTTTATGTTTAACAAGGTGAACGGGAGCGTCTTTAAAATTCAGCCGTAAACGTTTTATTTTCAAATTAAGTTGTCTGCAATGAAAGCAACGGCTAGCACGTACTGTCTTGTGTTTCATAGGAAACATCATCTTGGGAGTGCATCTGAACTGTGGAATGAATGTTTGTTTGTTCATTGTCAATGTGATGGGACTGCTAATGCACGAGTATTCGCAGTCTGTTCCTCTAGTTGAGGGGTTCGCAACTCTCTATCTCTGTCGTGTCTCATTTGTTTCATTCCATGACCGATGTAGGCTACTATGTGAAGGAATCTGCAAATTGTATCAGACGTTCTAACACTGTTTTCCTTAATTTTAGCATGGAGAAAGGTAAAGTAATCCCCGTTAAATGTCATGAAGGTCCACAGTTTGACGGGGGATGTCAATCCTAAGTACTGCCGTCTTTCCTCTGGTACTCGTTTCTGTTAAGAGTTACAGCCTGAGCAAGCTCCAGGGTCGTAGTGCGGCCGGAAGAATTAAATCAATGGAGAAAATCTATTATTCCCATTGGGAACCAAACACGCAACCTTCTGGCTTGCAGTATAACGCCTTAATAGCGACCAGAGGTCTGCATCGGACGTTTTCGCTCGAGCGCCAAGTAGTTCATAGCATAATCCGATAGGTAGCGCACATGTATGATGGGTAAAATTGTCACGAGCGATAAATCCTCGTACGGTATAAGCCGAGCGTTAGACATTCGTTCTTGTTACAGAACTGTGTAGTAACATCATAGATGTTTATAATTTCAAAACTTTGCAGTGTTTAACTAATCTCCCCATAGTACAACTACAAAACTTGCTTTAAAATGTAATATAAATGTTGTAGGTAAATGTTTTTTTTTTCCTTTCCACACACGAGTGATTTTGTTTTTGCCACATCTGATAGATGTTATTGGATGTAAATGTAATTATTATAAACGGAGAACACAATCGCGATAATGCAAGAACTGTATCAAGATTTCTAGTAATAATAGTAACAATAATAATAATAATAATAATAATAATAATAATAATAATCTCTAGTAATTAGTGTACCAATCTTTGCGTCTGTAACAGTTGTGCAGCATGATTATTCGTTTTATTATATTTTCTGTGACGTTATCTCTGTACTAATATTGTTATTAATCTACTGCTATATCAATAATATTTATTAAAACGTTTCTACATTGTCGCAGTATATAGGCGGAACACTATGTATGGACCTATCATACTATATATATATATATATATATATATATATATATATATATATATATATATATATATGGCAAATCAAATATTGAATAATTATTCATTAGTAATAATAACTGTATATCGAAGTTTTTCATACTATTTTATTTATAACTTCATGTTCCTGTGTTGGTACGTTCCATTAAAATTTGTCATAAACGCAGAAAATAAAGCCTTATTTTTACCGTGTGAGCAAAACATATGTGTATCTTATCTGTCGCCTTCCATACAAGATAAGACATGTCGGTGAGATGACTTTGTACTGTGCTTCTATTTATTACGAGCGTATCACGACCGATCTTATCTCACTCGAGGGTGCGACACTCGACCGAGTTCAGGCGAGCGATTTAACTCCAATGCAGCACTCTGATAGCGACGCTACGCCCGCCTCTGATTTCAAGATCTTTTTTTTTTTTTGTATTTTTATTTAAATTGTGTGAGATATAAAATATTATTTAAATGCCTCAAATTAGGAAGAGAATAATTCAGTTTCTAATTTTTTCCCCTTCCAAATGGGGTATAATATGAAACCTATGTTAACATTGAGAAGAATGAGAAGTACATGTAGTAAAAATTACATTATTCTCTGTGTGACAGAAGCAGAGAAAATATAATGTGAAGTTGACATGATGCAGATGGAGTGTTCCGAACCCCCTCTAGGTACGGGTTCTAGTGTTCCACTGTAAGGAACTGCATTCGGTTTTCTCCTCTCCACAGCCTCCCTATTCCTTCCCTCAGTCCACTTTTTCCCCCCTCCTGGTAGTGACCAAAAATTTTTTATTTAAATTGTCTCTCCATTTCATATGCCCATAACTTTGAAGAATTTGGCAATTTAAGCATTCAAGAGCCGTTTCATAAAAGATATGACTTTTGGATGTTTTGTTAAATGTCCTCCCTATTCTTTCTATAGATGAGCGGCGACAATTGTGCATATAACTTTCTGAGATAACTGAAGAAATGGACTTCCAATCCGCAGATACCACAGAGAGAGAGAGAAACTCAGACAGTTAGCTAATGATCACCAGATCTTACAGAATATCCCCTGCATCCTCGATGGATCCTCCAGCAGCACGTCATCCACACCAGCTCATGGCCGTAGGAAGTTGTACAGTATGTTACTCGACATCTCCGTCTGCAATCACCTATGCTACTATTTTCTACAACTTATGTATTATTGAACTGGATGGCAACGTAAATAAAATGGAGAATGTTACTACTCGTGTGATGAGTTGATCTGCCTACCACAATTGTCATCTCCGTCAATGCCTACGAAATGTTAAGTTCGCACTCTAGAACAGAACCAACAGGAACGCGATGGGTCGTTACAGACAATGGACTGAAAGCGAGACTGCTTGTGGAATGCGTGTAATTCGGTCCATTTCAATTACTGCTGGTAATACAAGCAGAAGAACTATAGCAGATATACAGAGATGAAAACTATAGTAGATATACAGAGATGAAGAACTATAGTAGATTTACAGATATTAAGAACTATATTATATATACAGAGCTGAAGAACTATAGTAGGTATAGAGATGAAGAACTATAGTATATATACAGAGATGAAGAACTGTAGTAGATATACAGAGATGAAGAACTATAGTAGAAATACAGAGATGAAGAACTATAGTAGATATACAGAGATGAAGAACTATAGTAGATATACAGAGATGAAGAACTATAGTAGATATACAGAGATGAAGAACTATAGCATATATGCAGAGATGAACTATAGCAGATATACAGAGATGAAAACTATAGTAGATATGTGGAGATAAAGAACTATAACACATATGCAGAGATGAACTATAGTAGATATACAGAGATGAAAACTACAGTAGATATGTAGAGATAAAGAACTATAACACATATGCAGAGATGAACTATAGTAGATATACAGAGATGAAAACTACAGTAGATATGTAGAGATAAAGAACTATAACACATATGCAGAGATGAACTATAGTGCATATACAGAGATGAAGAACTATAGTAGATATGTAGAGATAAAGAACTATAGCACATATGCAGAGATAAAGAACTATAGCACATATGCAGAGATAAAGAACTATAGTAGATATACAGAGATGAAAACTACAGTAGATATGTAGAGATAAAGAACTATAACACATATGCAGAGATGAACTATAGTAGATATACAGAGATGAAAACTACAGTAGATATGTAGAGATAAAGAACTATAACACATATGCAGAGATGAACTATAGTGCATATACAGAGATGAAGAACTATAGTAGATATGTAGAGATAAAGAACTATAATAGATATACAGAAATGAAGAACTATAGTAGATACAGTATATACAGAGGAACGTGTTTAGAAAATCCATTAATGACTTTATTTTACAAACGAACTGCGCTTATGATAATCTTCTCCAGCTGCTGTTACGATAAGGCTTCATATACGTTTATCGCAAGTAATCCCGGAGTGAAGTAACCCTTGGCGCGAACAGCCCATAAAGGGCCAAGGCGACCAGCCGGCTATTGGTTTCACGGCCACATGCCTCAGTAGAGGTGGACGGTCATCCAATCAGCATGTGGTAACGTGTAGTCAGCACGATGATGCCCCCAACTATAACAGCCGGTTATCGAAACCGATTTCGCCAGTTAGAGTGACTCCCCAAATCCGGGTGAGCAGTACTGGTCCCATACACTGGCCGAAATTTCATGAGAGAATTTCTATCTCTACGAGGACTCGAACCAGCGCGTATTCCGTAACGAGAGTACAGGAATGATGTCTTAGGCCTGAGGAATAGCCATGGTACAATGGACCCAGGGATACGTCACACACATAAAATACAGAGCACGATTACAGCCACTTGTTCAGTATTTGTACCGACTTCCGTTCAGACCGATTCTTTCTTTGGACTCATGTCGAAGAAAGCCTTGCTGGTCATCGTAGGAGAATGAATGGCGCTTTCGGCAGGATTAAACCAGCAGCAGCGGGAACTTCGTCTTGTGAACAAAATATTGTAATCGCGGGACACATTTTACGAGCCGGAAGGAATGAATGGGTCATTCAGAACAGAGGGGCTACATAAATCCAGTTTATGCGCGCTACTCAATAGCGCAGAGCGGTTCGATTACACTCTCCGCTGAGAGGAGAGCTGTTTGCTGTTCATTATTCCGGACGTCCAGCTGCGGAAAAAGTTTGGGATTCCGGACACGTTTATGATCACGTAGGCGTCTTTCAGCGTAAAAACGACTCATCTGTTCCCACACAATGCAGCAACTGTTTAATCCTTCCCTAAGTTTCTTTGTCAATACATTATCTTTGTATAATACAGTACAGTGAAACGTACAGCAAAGTTCGTATAGGTCAGTTTCTGTCAGATGCGTTTCCAATTCACCATTACTTTTTAACTTTGCTCTAGAGCATGCCATTAGAAAAGTCCAGGATAACAGAGAGAGTTTGGAATTGAACGGGTTACATCAGCTATGCGGATGACGTGAATATGTTAGGAGAAAATCCACAAACGATTAGGGAAAACACGGGAATTTTACTAGAAGCAAGTAAAGAGATAGGTTTGGAAGTAAATCCCGAAAAGACAAAGTATATGATTATGTCTCGTGACGAGAATATTGTACGAAATGGAAATATAAAAATTGGAAATTTATCTTTTGAAGAGGTGGAGAAGTACAAATATCTGGGAGAAACAGTAACAAATACAAATGATACTCGGGAGGAAATTAAACACAGAATTAATATGGGAAATGCCTGTTATTATTCGGTTGAGAAACTTTTATCATCCAGTCTGCTGTCAAAAAATCTGAAAGTTAGAATTTATAAAACAGTTATATTACCGGTTGTTCTGTATGGTTGTGAAACTTGGACTCTCACTTTGAGAGAGGAACAGAGATTAAGGGTGTTTGAGAATAAGGTGCTTAGGGAAATATTTGGGGCTAAGAGGGATGAAGTTACAGGAGAATGGAGAAAGTTACACAACGCAGAACTGCACGCATTGTATTCTTCACCTGACATAATTAGGAACATTAAATCCAGACGTTTGAGATGGGCAAGGCATGTAGCACGTATGGGCGAATGCAGAAATGCATATAGAGTGTTAGTTGGGAGGCCGGAGGGAAAAATACCTTTAGGGAGGCCGAGACGTAGATGGGAGGATAATATTAAAATGGATTTGAGGGAGGTGGGATATGATGATAGAGAATGGATTAACTTGCCCAGGATAGGGACCAATGGCGGGCTTATGTGAGGGTGGCAAGTATAATACAGTAATTGGTTTGTTTATGATAATAGTTAACAACGTCATTTTAAATGCGGCAAATACGTATTTAAAGACTAATGAATAACAATTAGCTATGTAAAAGAAAGCCGACTCTATCCATGTGACCAGAAACATGTGTGCTATGGTGGATAATGGAATGAATTATGAACAGGAGTGAAGTTGACTCCCAAGTCACCGGAAATATGCTAGGATATTCAGATTCGAAGCGATACAGCACTCAATATGGTGGGGAACTCCACGTCGCCGGAATTATTTACGCTGCATTAGATTCACACTGAAACAGACGTATGGCCGTGTGCACCATTCTCGATCATCTAACCTGTTTATCAGCAATCATGGAAACATGGTTAATTCTTGACAATGATCAAGTTACAGATGCGGAGCACCGACATTTTCCCTCGATCAACTCAGTACCGTCAGATGACGGTACGCTCGCTTGAGAAGAATCATCTGAGCGCTAGGTTACCGCGTATAAAACAGCGAACGAACGCACTCTGTCAATTATCGCTTCGTTTTTGTTTGTCGGACTGTTTCAAACATCCTCGTACATTAAAAAAAAACAACTTGCAATAATCATGGAAGAAAAAAAAGAAAAGAGCACCGAACTTCTCAGAGTTCGAAGTGGGAATTCTTTTAGAACTCGTCATCAATTCTGCATCCATATTAGAGAATAAAAGTACTGACGGAAGTTCTCTAAGAGAAAAGCAGGCTACCTGGTTGGATTTAACCTCACAATTCAACATGAGTTATACGTCTTTACATAATTCCACATAATTTGTAACATAATTTATACAGTGGTTATTCCATATTATTGACTAGCCGTACCCGTGCGCTCCGCTGCACCCGTTAGAAATAAATATAAAGTAATTACATAATTGAAATAGGACATTTGATCCAGGGAACATTCGTGTTTGATAGAAGGATATATCGTTTAATATGTTACTTAATTTAAATTGCATCCAAATAATTAAAATGTGATCATTTTGATCCAGAGACACTCATTTGGTGCAATGACAATTCCTTTAACATGTTTCTTAATTGTTATTACCAATTATTTTTGGAAAAGCGAAAATTAACAGAAAAATTTTGGCTACAGATTTATTATTATATCTATATTATATTATATTATATTATGTAAAAAGTGTGTTGATAACGGATGTACTCCATGTACCCAATTTTTTTGCATTGCATTTATTGCATATATATTTTATGTATTTTAACATGATTCAATTGTGTATAGTTAAAATTTGAATTATAAAATAATGGATTGCTAAGCTAACGTACTATTACTGCATACTAAATCAATACACTCTCGTTGTTCGTTAATTCTCTGAGATAAAAATGCATATGTTCATAAACATTATTTTAAGAAATACAGGAAATGAATATACAGAATAACCTATCAAGTTTTCTGTGCATAAGAAGCTATTTTAATCTTACCTGTCCTCAATTCACTCACAAGTTACTGTAATAACATTATAGCATTATGTCCATCCAGAGAAACTACACTTTCCAATGATGAAATAATAATTCATTATACATATCGGTTAATTTAGCTTCCGATATTACTTCATACAACACAGAAACATTCTCTGTAGGCTTTCATACCTTTTGATTGTTGCTGTCCAAGGCCTTGGACGGCAACAATCGAAAGCATTACTTAGTTAAAGTATTTAGATTTACTTTTGTTCTTACGTTATACAGTGGTAAGTACAAATACCGTGACTCAGTCACGTAGCCTACAGCTATCTCCCTAGCAGATAACTTTTGTTTTTTGTTTTTATAGTAGCAGAACCTTTGAAATTATGAATTAAAGTTGAATATGTATTTTGTACGCAATGTATAGCGAGAGTTTGGAAGTAAATCCCGAAAAGACAAAGTATATGATTATGTCTCGTGACGAGAATATTGTACTAAATGGAAATATAAAAACTGGAAATTTATCTTTTGAAGAGGTGGGGAAGTTCAGATATCTTGGAGCAACAGTAACAAATATAAATGACACTCGGGAGGAAATTAAACACAGAATTAATATGGGAAATGCCTGTTATTATTCGGTTGAGAAGCTTTTATCATCCAGTCTGCTGTCAAAAAATCTGAAAGTTAGAATTTATAAAACAGTTATATTACCGGTTGTTCTTTATGGTTGTGAAACTTGGACTCTCACTTTGAGAAAGGAACATAGGTTAAGGGTGCTTGAGAATAAGGTGCTTAGGAAAATATTTGGGGCTAAGAGGGATGAAGTTACAGGAGAATGGAGAAAGTTACACAACACAGAACTGCACGCATTATATTCTTCACCTGACATAATTAGGAACATAAAATCCAGACGTTTGAGATGGGCAGGGCATGTAGCACGTATGGGCGAATCCAGAAATGCATATAGAGTGTTAGTTGGGAGGCCGGAGGGAAAAAGACCTTTAGGGAGGCCGAGACATAGATGGGAGGATAATATTAAAATGGATTTGAGGGAGGTGGGATATGATGATAGAGAATGGATTAATCTTGCTCAGGATAGGGATCAATTGCGGGCTTATGTGAGGGCGGCAATGAACCTGCGGGTTCCTTAAAAGCCAGTAAGTAAGTAAGTAAGTAAGTACGTATATCAGAGTACCTTGTAAACCATATCTGAATTTCATTACGTTTTCAGGTATTCTTTACATTTTTATATCAATGATTAATTTCTGTCGATTTTATAATGCTTGCATAAAAGTAAATAGGAACTATTATTCTTAAATTATTGTCAGAAATGAATATTTTAAATCTGAATTAGTATTTGAATACACGGGAGGAATAAACACAATCCCTATGTTCTTCATATCAGAATTGCAGTCCCTAAGCCTCTGAAATTCCCACAGAATTGGAAATGCATGAAAGCAAAGGGGAAAGAGGAGTGTGCAAAATTTTGCAAGTGATACATAGATAAATTTAATTATCTTAAAGCTATAATTTACCCGTGAACTGCACCACCCTGAAACAGCATTTAGAGAGGTAACAATTGTGTGCCCTGGGCCGCATTATTGCCCTTTTCATCACATAAACAGCACAGCCCTGTGTAATGAGCAACTTTCAATTTCCCGCGCGATCAATTAGAGCGCAGTTAATTTTCTCTGGGGTTAACGAGGCGTGCAGGAGAGGAAAGCCGTGATCAGACATTTCTCATTAACAAAACAGGAAAACCTCCTCCTTGATTACAGGAGAGCGACGAACCACGGCCCTCTGTTGCACAATTGAAGTGCTTTGTGCAGTCCATATGCTTCGGCGTCGCTCAAATTGGATAAATCTTTTTACGTGAAATGAAAGAAAAAAGTTGATCTGTTTTGCAAGTCTTGTAATGAGTTATTCGTGACGGAATTATGCGATTTCAAAACAACAACAACAACAACACTACGAGAATTTTACTTCTACAAAGGACGAAAACTTAATATTTTGTAACGTGTCAATTAAATTGTTCTCTGGAAGGTTGCT